>NC_068287.1:41091571-41391571 GCF_025860055.1 Xyrauchen texanus
CTGATGTAATTAACACCCCTGTTCTAGATGTATAACACAGGCTAAATATAGAAAACTACTCAAAAGTTTGATCGAGGACATCTCTCTTTTCTCAGATAAACATCTAGATAATTTTATTGCTCAGCCCTATTGATAACATTGCATTAATCTCTCACAGCAGCCCAATAATCTCAGTGATAGATAGTTAAATTACAGGCTACATTAAAGACACAGAATCTAGTAAGCAGAAATATGAAATTGACCTGGATTTGTTTCTTCAAGTTAGAGGCAGGATTAATGCTGATATCTGGCTTGAGCAAGATAAACTCGAATGAAACGATCAAGCAATTGGCCTTTTTCACTGCGAAAAGCCCTTCCAAGTGCGGCCGAGATGTTCAGGTGTTGAACTGCTGTTTAAGGCATTCTCCACATCCTCCACAGTTGGCGCCAGATCTGCCGCTGCATTCAAGTTTACGTGTGATTTGACGGGAGTCACGAGACTCTCCCTAGCCAATCATGTTGATAGATAAAAATAAAAGCAGGACAGGGAAGTAGCGAAAACAGACGGTGGGAAAATAGCGCAGTAATAGTACAGTTACAGCACTTAAAATATACTCAAGTAAAAGTAAAAGTACATTTCTTGGGAAAAAGTAGTTAATTACAGTAACGTCAGTATTTGTAATTCGTTACTTTACACCCCTGGTAATCAAAATATTTTTTGAATGTAACTTTTGAATGTATTCTAATTACCAATGATTTAAATGTAATTATGTAATCCCTTACATGTATTCCTTTACTCCCCATCCCTGTGTATAGGTTATCAATTACAGTAGCTCATATTTTATTCAAAGTTGTTTACAGTACACTCATTACAGGGCAGTGCCCCCTGGAGTAACCTATGGTTAATTTGGCATGATCAAGTGCAAGGTTAACCTTTTAGTAACCAGCCCAGTTCTTTAACCACTATGCTGCAGTATTATAAACCAGTGTTGGTGCCATCCATCAATTCTTGTGTATATTTTTCTATGACCTTACTGTAAATTTGACTAGAAACATTAATAAAAGTTTTGACAATCTCCCAGAATCCATAATAAAATAGAATAAATAGAATTTTATATGAATTATTTAATACAGAATTTTGTATTCGTCAATTGCAGCAATTGTTTACAGTGCAGGGTCATTCATCTGCATGGGAGAAAATTAATAAATTAATTTGCACTTAATTTAGCTACAGCTACGGTATAACGAGAACTGATATCTTCCTCTATTTTCTCCATGAATTACAATTTTAAAAGGTTTAGTAATCCTACTTGAGTAACAGCTACTTAAATTTCTTCATCTGTGTTTTTCTGTCTCTTTTTCAGAGCCCTACAGCCCAGCGGTGTGGGTGATGATGTTCGTCATGTGTCTTACTGTAGTGGCAGTGACTGTGTTTGTGTTTGAATACTTCAGTCCTGTGGGCTACAACCGCAGTCTGATCAGTGCCAAAGGTCAGTGTTCACTGTCTCAGCTAACACTCCAGGAAATGCGATGGATGTCAGAAATTGTGCTAACCTAAAAGCCTGCTAATCAATAATGAAAAGTTGTATTACCAATGTAAATGTTGATACATATCTCATTCCTCATCCTTTGAACAGACAAGACACAATATATTGTAGATACAGCATATATAGTTTTAAAATGAAATTGATGTCTTCAAGAATCCTAAGGTTGTATCATTTTCTTATTGTTAGATCCAGGTGGGCCAACGTTCACTATCGGAAAGTCGGTGTGGTTACTGTGGGGGATCGTATTCAACAACTCAGTCCCCATTGAAAACCCCAAAGGCACCACCAGTAAGATCATGGTGCTGGTGTGGGCCTTCTTTGCTGTGATCTTCCTGGCCAGTTACACAGCCAACCTGGCAGCCTTCATGATCCAGGAGCAATACATCGACACTGTCTCTGGACTGAGCGACAAAAAGGTAAGAACAGTAAATCTGCCAGCTTCTTTCTTAGCCAAATGGACATTTTGCTGCCATGGTTTTTAATTAAAACTGTCAGTTGTTGGAACTACATGTGCACCTGATCAAATCTGTTGATACGTGAACTTTCTTGATGAAATATAGTTTGATGGAGAGTTAAGTGTGATTAAGAATTACTACATTTTGAAGTTGGAAATAGAGAAAATCAAATCCAAGATCCTGCACACCGTGTCACTAAAGCACACTTAGAATCTGCATACAGTTAAAACATCACCTTTCAAAGTATCCTTAATTTGACTGTGCGTGCATATGCTACGACTGCTATGAGATGCTGGACTATTTCTCTTCAGATGTTTAGACCCATAAATATGTCTTTATATTCCTTCAGACATGAGTTATACAAACGCAGGTATCTCCAGACCCCCTCACACACTTGTATGGAAGTAAACACATGACTAAAGTCTGTGAAGCATAAAAGCACATTGAATTGCACTAATTGAAAAAATAAATGCATTGTATTATCAGTGCTTGCGTTTAAATGCGTTGAATTCACAGTGCTTGAATTTAAATGCATTTAATTTTCAGTGCTTGCATTTTGTGAGGATAAAATGTAACACTGTTGTATTTTTAAGCATTGAATATTTAATTTGGAAACATTTCACAACTAATTTAATTATTAAAAATTCAACAATAAATATTCACCTTCCAAAGTTCATTTCCAAAATATCCAGTTAATTTGAAAATACCATCTAACCAACCCTGGAGTCGTGAGTTTGAATCCAGGGTGTGCTGAGTGACTCCAGCCAGGTCTCCTAAGCAACCAAATTCGCCAGGTTGCTAGGGAGGGTAGAGTCACATGGGGTAACCTCCTCGTGGTCACGAATAGTGGTTTTCGCTCTCAATGGGGCACCATTGAGAAGCCATTGTAAACATATGACATGCAATGCAGGAAGAAATAACATGAGCGCATGCCATGACTTACCCCAATTGATTGATTGTTGGTGTTGTTTGTTGATCCTGAGCGGTGAGGGTTTGAGATCGATGTGAATCCCTCACGCAATTGTTTGTTGTTATGGTTGTTCTTGATAAGCAGTGCTTTGAGAACGATGCAATAATCCGTGCAACCCAGAGGAGAAAAAAAGTTGCACGCTGTATAATGCACACAGTTTAATCGCGATAAAAATAGAACGCGAATGCAAGCGGAAAATACACGTAGTTGAATCGTGATAAGAGAATAATGCGGGGGAATGCACGCTGAAAAATGGCAGATGTTAAGGATTAAAAGCTGAAAACAGATAGATAAGCGATGCTAAAAAAAAAAGCTAACAGGATCTACAACAAGCGATCTAAGTGCTTGTTTGGGAAACAGGCGTTACTCCATCTTAAAATAACGTGCAACGATAGTTTAGATAATTGTTAAAGCTTAAGTTGTAATGATATCTGGAAACCCAGCCCTTGTCTATTAAGATGCTCTTAGCTCTGTACGATTACTCCAGAGCACTCGTAAATCTACACGCAATTTAAAGTACTACTTAAATTATGATGGCTTTGGGAAACGGGAAGCAAAACTAAGATGAATCGTAAGATGTATTGCCTGATCTAGGCTTACGTTGCTTTTGTGAAACGAGGCCCAGTGCAGTGCAGTGCGCTCACATCTGCAATTACAATTGTGTGATTAGAAATTTGAACCCATTCACATGTGAGCGATAATCTTTGTTCCTATCTTGGAATTCTGTTTGCCCGACAAGTCACGCAAGTGAGTCCTTCATCTAGATGATTGACTTGAAGAGAACAAGCTTAAAGATGTTGAACTTTGACAGAGTAGCACTGAAGTCAACATGTTTCTTGTAGAAACACCATGCCATGTGTTCCTCTAATAGACTATTCATTTTAGTCAAGTCGTCACAATTAAAAACAACCAGGGATGACCAAAGTGCTGTACAAAAGCAGGTATAGATAAGAGCAGATTAAAAGAAACAATAAAAGTCAGTCACAGGCAGAAAGATAAAAGTGATATAAACATATCAGAGAAGGGTGCAAGGTAAATTAAAGGCCAATGAAAATAGATATGTTTTAAGCATTGATTTAAAAACTGATTGAGATGCCACAGCTCTAATAGTGAGCGGCAGGCTGTTCCAGAGCTTACGGCAAATGCTCGGTCGCCTCTGTACACTTTGAGGGGCAGTGGTGGCTCAGCAGTTGAGGCTCTGGGTTACTGACCAGAAGGTAACTGTTGGGCCCTTGAGCAAGGCCCTTGACCCTATCTGCTCCAGGGGTGCCGTATCATGGCTGACCCTGCACTCTGATCAGAGAGTCAGAGGGAAAATCAGAGAGTTAAGGAGGTACCTGGTTATTCAATGATTTGTAGACAAATAATACAATCTTAAAATTAATAAAAATTGGGGAAATATATTCATATTTATGGATGCTCATCAGAAGTATAGATGAAGCATTTTGGACTATTTCAAGACGAGATAGAGAAGATTGGTTTACGCCACAGATGTAATATAAGGCGCAAGATTGCCTAGTTCAAAATTGAGCGAAAATTGAGTGATTGAATTGTGACAGCCACAATTTGAGTTCAGCCACTATTTTGCACTCTCTATGTTTTAGTTTCTGTACTTGTAAAAGACTAAAGAATTAAGTCAAGTATGTTTGAAGGTGAATTTAATTTGGTCAGTGCCAAGGGATAGTCTCAGTCTCAGACATCATAAAATGGCCACAGACAATTCACAGCAAGCATGATGTACATTTCAGAACAAATTACAAGAGTTGTGAGAAAATCCACTTTTATTGCAGCTCTTATGAGGTGCACAGGTTTTAAGCACTTTATCAAATAACAAAGTGTTGTTTAGAAGTTACCAGGCTACAACAATGAGCACCTCTATGGAAGAACTAGTCGAAAACTACTTGAATGAGCTACCACTTTGTTGTAGGCCTATGTCATGCCACATTAAATAATAAAAATAAACCATTTGGGGTGAAAGCCTGGTCCTGCTTTCCGTATGTCATAAGTAGTGACCCTCATTTCAATTATATGTCTATATCATTTATAGCCTAATTAAGGTCGCGAGGGTACTGGAGTCTATCCCATCAACGCGGGCTGTATCAAAGCAGGGAAACAACATCTTAACAGGTGGATTAATTTAATATGTAAAATGCAATTATTCAATTTATTAGGGATGGGCATTTTGGTCATTTTGTCTAATCAAGTACTCTGACTAATTACTACTCATCGAGTCTTCGAGGAGTAATGACATGTACGTAACTGTTTATATAATAACATGTCTGACAAAGGTATTTGGCTGCTGCATTGCATCTTGTTGTTCCAGTGTATTGTCAATTAATTATTATAGGCTGTTATAAAATAATCTGTACAAATACTCCAAAATGTACAAAAGATTGCGTAATCAAAATATGATGCATCCTATTTTGTCATTAAGTGAAGATTCACTGCCCAACTCAATGAAATAAATGTGCACAATGCACGTCTTATTCTTAGTTAAAGCACACCAGTTTTTTTCAGTGACTGTCTGAACCATCTATTTCCGGTTGGCTTAACCGGAGATGCTTTAACCATTGTTTTTAATATACGTTTTAAGTTGAAATTATGTTTTGAAGATGCTGCATTCTGTTCCATTTAGCTACACTCTGTCTAGCTGTATGAAACACTCGCAGCATGTTGAGTCCTCTGCTACATGTACCTGGTGTGTGTGCAAGTGTTCGCCTTGGGGAAAACAAATACTCCATTTTGTTTTTGCTGTGATGATTCATGAAGTATTCCATTACATTCAGAGAGTCGGAATTTCCACCTTTCAACTGGGGAAGTGCAACGGAATGACATTGTATGTCAGACTTATAACTTGGAAACTCGTGCAGAAATCTTCAGCTGCTATTTTGTCGTTATGCAGGTGTGTGTTACATCATGCAAACTTGTCGGCACTCAGGGCAGGGAGGTTTACAGTCAGTGACAAACATTCACTTTTATTAAATAATATCCATTAACGAGTAAAAGTTCTTAAATTAAATGATAGTAAATCGTGTTTAGCAAACACGTTTAATTACACTCTCTTTTGTTTATCGTAATGATAGCATTGCAGCATCGTATATCAGTTTGGTTGCTATGAGACATATCTGACAATCAAGGGACCACTCAAAATCACAACGTAATCAATCTGAATAATTAAAAATAAGCTCCCTCTTTGACATGTTTGTGTTTAGTTGTCAGGTAATTGTCACTGAATTTCAAATTAAGTGAAAAGTCAAATCATGCCTGATCACCATCGATCATCGTTTATATGCTGTGATCATTGCTGACACGTCTGAGTATCCGAGTACTCGAGTACTCGTGCTCACCCCTACCATTAATATGATTTTCTGGAACATGTAGTTTTTATCTAAAATTGTACTATGGTGAAAACTGAGCCTTTTATTTATTTATTTGCGTTTCCTGAATTACTTCAATATCTGCGGATTAATGTCCGGTGCTGAAGTAAATAATTCCAAAATTGAGTCTGTCCTCTGCACTTCAGTAAATGTCTGCTTTGGTGCAGCTATGAAATCAGACATCAGAAGACTACAAAAGGACAGTTTGGACTGCTGAGAGGATAATTGGTTGCCCTCTGCCCTCCCTTCAAAAACTGTACATTTCCAGAGTGAGGAAAAAGGCTGTAAAAATCACTCTGTACCCCTCTCACCCAACCCACTACTGAGCACCAGAACCGTCAGGCACAGGAACAGTTTTTCCCTCAGGCTATCCATCTCATGAACAGTTAAAACTGCCCCAATGAGCAATAATTATATGCAATAATCAGCTTAGTCTATTTATATTTATCCAACATACTATACCTCTTCTGTCATACATTCATTGCATCTGCATATAACAGATTTGTATTTGTACATATATATGGTTACATTCATGAATGGCAATTGTTGTTAAAGTTACCAAAAATGCCACTATATTGTGCTTCAGTTCTTGCTCACAGTTTTCCCTTGGCACACCCAAAGCCTTGTTTCTGGCTATGGCTTTCCAATGATCCAAATATATCAATACAAGTTATTAAACGTTCCTTATTCTCTGATAAACTGTGAAAAATACAAGAAAGATACATTTAATTTGCACTTATGACTTTAGAGTGGTTCAAATCCCTCGATAATTTACGAAGTTTTTACTTTATACTTTGATAGCGATGCTTTTTGGGAAACGCAGCATAGAGATGAGTACTACTTTAGTGATACTAACGTGCTACTTAGTACTTCGGGAAACCCAGCCATAGACAAATAAGTGAAATGTGACAAAAACATTTCCAATTTGGGACTGGTCACCCTACTATATTATACGTAATACCTATCTATACAGCAATCAATGCTTCAAACATCAGAGTTATAATAACCTGGACAATGTATCGGCAATCTTTTTGTAAACATTTTTAAAAGCCAATGCATTCCAGATACTGGTCTGCGCTACACTACAATGTAAATGAGTCCGCTCCATGTGGTTCAAAGGGTCACGTTGGGTGCGCAGCTTCGCCACACCTTTTGATAGAGATTTTGATAGCTGACAGCCAAATAAAACCGGCTGTGTGTCTAAGAAGTAGGCTAGGTAATTTTGTGTGCAGATGCGAGGGACATCAATTGGCTATTTCTAAAACAGACAACTAATATTTCTGTGGCACACATAGGTTGCACCTATGCATACGCAGAAGAAGTTGGCACGAAGCCCTGTCTATATACCCTTCCCTGACTAGTATGTTTCTGTCGCAGGCATTCCTTAGTCCGGTTATTTGATGAAAGAGATAATATGTAGTTGCAATAAATGCTGAGCAGCGGTGGATAATCATTCTGTTGCACGGCACTGAGGAACTGATGTTGGGTTGACCAATGACGGGTTGACCAATAAGTGGAGTGGTGCGTTTTATGCCCACCCACATGCGCAAATCAAATATTTATCTATTTTCTACTCATGAACGATTTTGAAAAACCCATCCATCCATCCATCCATCCATCCATCTTCAACCGCTTATCCGAAGTCGGGTCGCGGGGGCAGCTGCTCCAGCAGGGGGCCCCAAACTTCCCTATCCCGAGCCACATTAACCAGCTCTGACTGGGCTGACCCGAGGCATTCCCAGGCCAGTGTGGAGATGTAATCTCTCCACCTAGTCCTGGGTCTTCCCGAGGCCTCCTCCCAGCTGGACGTGCCTGAAACACCTCCCTAGGGAGGCGGCCAGGGGCATCCTTACCAGATGCCCAAACCACCTCAACTGACTCCTTTCAACGCAAAGGAGCAGCGGCTCTACTCCGAGCTCCTCACGGATGACTGAGCTCCTCACCCTATCTCTAAGGGAGAAGCCCGCCACCCTTCTGAGGAAGCCCATTTCGGCCGCTTGTACTCGCGACCTACTTCTTTCGGTCATGACCCAACCTTCATGACCATAGGTGAGGGTAGGAACAAAAATTGACCGGTAGATCGAGAGCTTTGCCTTTCGGCTCAGCTCTCTTTTCGTGACAACGGTGCGATAGAGCGAGTGCAATACCGCCCCTGCTGCCCCGATTCTCCGGCCAACCTCCCGCTCCATTGTCCCTCACTCGTGAACAAGACCCCGAGGTACTTGAACTCCTTCACTTGGGGCAAAACCTCATTCCCTACCTGGAGTACGCACTCCATCGGTTTCCTGCTGAGAACCATGGCCTCAGATTTAGAGGTGCTAATCCTCATCCCAGCTGCTTCACACTCGACTGCCAAGCGATCCAGTGAGAGCTGAAGGTCACGGACCGATGATGACATGAAGACAACATCATCTGCAAAAGCAGCGATGAGATCCCCAGCCCACCGAACCGCACACCTTCCCCACCCCGACTACGCCTCGATATCCTGTCCATGAATATCACAAACAGGATTGGTGACAAAGCGCAGCCTTGGCGGAGACCAACCCCACATGGAATGAACTCGACTTTGTGCCGAGGACCCGGACACAGCCCTCGCTTTGGACATACAGGGATTGGATCGCCCTAAGAAGGGACCCCCCACCCCGTACTCCAGCAGCACCTCCCACAGTCTCTCCGGGGGACCCGGTCATACGCCTTCTCCAGATCCACAAAACACATGTAGACCGGATGGGCATACTCCCAGGCCCCCTCCAGGATCCTTGCGAGAGTAAAGATCTGGTCCGTCGTTCCACGGCCAGGACGAAAACCGCATTGTTCCTCTTCAATCTGAGGTTCGACAATCGGCCGAACCCTCCTCTCCAGCACCTTGGAGTAAACTTTACCAGGGAGGCTGAGAAGTGTGATACCCCAGTAGTTGGCACACACTCTCTGATCCCCCTATTTGAAGAGGGGAACCACCACCCCGTTCTGCCACTCCTTAGGCACTGTCCCAGATTTCCACGCAATGTTGAAGAGGCATGTCATCCATGACACCACCTCCACAGCCAGAGCTTTCAGCATTTCTGGTCGGATCTCATCAATCCCCGGGGCTTTGCCACTGCGGAGTTGTTTGACTACCTCAGTGACCTCCCCCATGGAAATAGAATCTGATCCCCCATCATCCTCCGGCTCTGCCTCTACCATAGAGGGCGTGTTGGGATTTAGGAGTTCTTCAAAGTGTTCCTTCCACCGCCCAATAACCTCCTCGGTTGAGGTCAACAGCGTCCCATCTTTGCTGTATACAGCTTGAATGGTTCCCGTTTCCCCTCCTAAGGTGGTGGACGGTTTTCCAGAAGCACTTTGGTGCGGACCGAAAGTCCTTCTCCATGGCTTCTCCGAACTTTTCCCACACCCACTGCTTTGCCTCCCTCACGGCCGAGGCCGCAGCCCTTCGGGCCTGTCGGTACCTTGCAACTGCCTCCGGAGACCTCTGGGACAACAAATCCCGGAAGGCCTCTTTCTTCAGTCGGACAGCTTCCTGACCACCAGTGTCCACCACGGTGTTCGAGGGTTACCACCCCTTGCGGCACCTAAAACCTTGAGGCTGCAGCTCTCCACCGCGGCCGGCAATGGAAGCTTTGAACATTGCCCACTCGGTTCAATGTCCCCAACCTCCGCAGGGATGCCTGAAAAGCTCCGCCGGAGGTGTGAGTTGAAGATCTCGCGGACAGGGACCTCCTCCAAACGTTCCCAGTTCACCCGCACTACTCGCTTGGGCTTCCCAGGTCTGTCCAGAATCTTTCCCCACCCCCTGACCCAACTCACCACCAGATGGTGATCGGTTGACAGCTCTGCCCCTCTCTTTACCCGAGTGTCCAAAACATATGGCCTCAGATCCGACGACACGATTACAAAATCGATCATCGACCTTCGGCCTAGGGTGCTCTGGTACCACGTACACTTATGAGCATCCTTATGTTCGAACATTTGTTATAGATAATCCATGACTAGCACAGAAATCTAATAACAAACATCCACTTGAGTTCAGATCAGGGAGGCCGTTCCTCCCAATCACGCCTTTCCAGGTGTCCCTGTCATTTCCCACGTGTGCGTTGAAGTCACCCAGCATCACTATGGAGTCCCCTACTGGGGCCCTATTCAGGACTCCATTCAGGGTCTCCAAGAAGGCCGAATAC
This sequence comes from Xyrauchen texanus, assembly GCF_025860055.1. NCBI lineage: Eukaryota > Metazoa > Chordata > Actinopteri > Cypriniformes > Catostomidae > Xyrauchen > Xyrauchen texanus. Next base: position 41,102,075 of record NC_068287.1, read on the forward strand.
TCTGAACTGCTGTTCGGTGCATATGCACAGACAACAGTCAGAGTTTTCCCCCCCACAACCCGTAGGCGTAGAGAGGCGACCCTCTCGTCCACCGGGGTAAACTCCAACGTAGTGGCGCTCAGCCGGGGACTCGTGAGTATCCCCACACCCGCCCGTCGCCTCACACCCTGGGAAACTCCAGAGAAGAATAGAGTCCATCCCCTATCCAGGAGTACGGATCCAGAGCCAAAACTGTGCGTCGATGTAAGCCCCACCAGATCCAACTGGTAGCGCTCCACCTCCCTCACTAGTTCGGCTCCTTCCCCCAGTGAGGTGACATTCCACGTCCCCAGAGCAAGCCTTTGCTGCCCGGGTCTGGTCTGTCGAGGCCCACGGCCTTCACTGCCGCCCATATGGCAGCGCACCCGACTCCTGCGGTTCCTCCAATGGGTGGTGGGCCCAAGGGATGTAGAGGGGGGTTCCACGTTGCTTCTTCGGGCTGTGCCCGGCCGGGCTCCGTGACAAGCCCGGCCACCAGGCGCTCGCCGACGAGCCCTCCATCTGGGCCTGGCTCCAGACAGGGGCCCCGGGCTTCCTCCGGGCAGGGTAACTCCTCCTCTTGCCGTTTTATCCATAAGTCATTTTGAACCATTCTTAGTCTGGCCCCTCACCTGAGACCACTTTGCCTTGGGAGACCCTACCAGGAGCACATGGCTCCAGACAACACAACCCTCAGGATTATAAGGGCACACAAACCTCTCCACCACGATAAGGTGCTGGTTCCCGGAGAGGATTTTGAAAAACGAACTATCAAAACGTACTCGGCTGTTCTGTAGCTTTGGTCTTCAGCAGTCAACACCCGACTGCATTGCACCACCTACTGGTGAGAATGAGTAGCATCAATTGGAGATTGTGCATCGGTACTCTGCTGCTTTTCCTGCATTTCCCGGATGTGGAAGTTTGACTTTCCAACCGAATTTGAATCACTGAGTTTGAGGAAGCGTATTTTGTTTAGCGAAATAGAACAGGCTGAATTTTCGGAAACTCTAGATGGTATTTTCAAATTAACTGAATATTTTGGAAATTAACTTTGGAAGGTGAATATTTAATGTAAATTTTTTAATAATTAAATGAATTATTCAATGCTTAAAAATACAACAATTTAAAATTTCAGTCTCCCAAAATGCAAGCACTGTAAATGCAACTCATTTAAACACTGATAATACAATGCATTTATTTTTTTGATTAGAGCAATTCAACATGCTTTTATACTTCAAAGACTTTAGTCATGAATTTACTTCCATACATGTGTTCTTGATGTGCACATCCACTGTTGTTGTTTTCACCTTCACAGTTGTTTCCCGGCAATTACATTCTTCTTCTAGCACTTCTTCGTGACGGCAACAGCGGTGAGAGTTGCCAACTTGCAGGCCCACTAATTAGTGCAAATAATTCCAGGCGCATGTGCATAATGTTCAGATTACGCAATGTTAGAAAAATCAGGCCGCACACGTTCAGTACACTCTGCTGATGATTACATTTGCATCATGTGTCCTGTACGCAGATGCCTAATATTCACGTCTAATCGAAGTTTACTTTGGGCTTAATATGTGCTATTCTAATGAGACATCATAAAAATAGGTACTACATTATATCATGCATTTGAACTCCTAACACTAAATATTAAGCTTTGGCATGTAAATTGTGCCATATTGTTTGTGCTACAGACATGGTACCTCAAGTCAGATATGTGGCTTGTTTAGGAGAGAGCAGCCATTATTAAGTGATCAAACTTACCCTTTTTTTTGCTTGGATGACCATAAAACAGGCATAAAAACCCTTACACTCGCATTGAAACAGGGACCACACTATCATAGACAATTATGTCTACTATATGTCTACTATTATAAGCTAATTTTCTCACCTGTATCCTAATTCAATTTAGCCTAAGGATGCTAGCTTACTAGTCATAAGTCGTGTGACACGTTGGAGATCAAGACCTTAGGGTAATTCTGATTTGATCTGGCATTTGGCAGTGTATGGGCACGTCATAGCAAGGTGACTAGGAATGATACGGAAAGTTATTGCAATTGACAACACTCAGATGAAAAAATAAAAAATAAATAAATAAAAAAAGGAAGGAAAAAACTATTTCTGTGAAAAAATGACTTTGAGCTGCAACACTGTCACTTAAGAGCCATATAAATCTTGCAAAGACGCTGGTTGAGTACCAAGAAATACTGATTGCAAGATGCTTTTGTATGCCTGGAAGCGTTATTAAAGAAAATACCTGAAGGGCAAAATATATCCTTAGGGTAAGAATGCTTCCAGATCAGTTAAATAGCACTGTTGCTTTCAAACGTTTCTTAAACTTTGATAATAGCAGCTGTTTGCAGCTGCCACATTTACATTTTTATATTTTATTAATTATATATTATACAACAAGAATATTATTTTTAGGTTATTTTTGGTAAATTAATAAAATACTGCATGAAGGCTTCATAGGCTATATTATTTAAGTTATTTAATTGAAATTTCAGTTCAATCATTTACATTATTTCAGAAATCTTAACATTATTACTAATGCTGTCAGTAAATTTTTAAATCATGATTAATCGTATAATTTTTCGTAGTTAATCGTGAATAATCACAGATTTTGAAAGTGCTGAAATTTGACACTATATATACATCTTTTCCTGTCAAAATGCATTTATTTCTATGAAGAAAACAATATGTAAAAATAATGCTTTATTTACATTTTCCAAACAAAGCCTTCCGCAGTATAAAGATAGAAATGCACTAAAATAGCACCAATTAAAGTAACATTAAATGTTTCACTAAGTCTAATTGGGAGTTTGACTAATTTAAAGAACTAGTGTCCCCATAGTTTACATATTCATTGCAATGAGCATCAAATCTCTTAAACTCTCATCCTCCAAAATATTAATCAGCCAATAGACTGTGGCTATGCACATTGTTAGAGCAACTGTAAAGATGCGTTCATGATTCGCATCAGGACATCTGCGCCAGAGTCAAGCGCCGCTTTGAACTCCACATGAAAAGCGCTTGCATCTTCCTCAAATATAGGAAAGGGAATTAGAGGTGGTGTTGGGTGGTATAGGTTGGGAGACAGTGTTGGAAAATATCTTTACTTCATCAATCACCAATTAATTAACTTTAACTTATGTCACAGGACATATTGGAAACCACTTAAACGAAATCGCTCTAAAATCAGGTCGTCTAGGAGTCACTTTGTGCCAGGTTCTCCACAAACATGCAGTGCGTGATGGGAGAGGGGCAGCACTCATCCGGCCGCACCCCGGCCACGTCTTGAATGGCTCTCCTCGCCGGGCCCTTGCGGACCGTTTATCCTGGTTTAATCAGAGTCCCGCGGCGCTGCGGTATCGTTACGTTTAGTGGGGATTCTGACATATGGGATGAGTTCAGTCATAATAAGGACATACTGGACACCACTTAAAATGAAATTGCTCCAAAATCAGGTCGTCTACGTGTTATTTAGCATCTGGTTCTCCACAAATATGCGGTGCGTGATGGGAGAGGGGCGGCACTCATTTGGTCGCACCCTGGCCCCATCTCGAATGGCTCTCCTCACCGCGCCCTCGTGTGCTGACTATACCAGGCCAATCAGAGCGTGGTATCGTTACATTTAGGGGGGATTTTGACATATGGGATGAGTTCAGTCATAATCCCACAGATAGTAGCTTCGCACCAGTGGCTCCTCAGACAAGCACACACCCTAAATGTCTGAACCCATGTTTCCTCTCGTATGGAGCAGGATTACCATTGCAACAACACCTCATCAGTAGAGTAAAACTAACCTGTCTCACGATGGCCTATTCCAAGCTCTATCAGTCCCTACTGTACTTTATGCCCACACCAACAGATAGGTAGTTTCTTACATATGTTTTGGGAGTGCGAAAATGTCAAGGTCTTTTGGAAGGATATTTGCTCTAGCATATCTGAGCTGATTGGTTTTGTTATTCCTGTTGACACAGTATTACTCCTGTTAAATGATGATTCCAAACAGAACCTCTCTAAAATACAAAAGATGATTTGGCTTGCCGGCCTAACGCCTGCAAATATATATAGCAGAGTGGTGGCTCCCACCACATACCCTTAGTTTGAAACAATGGTTGACACAACTCAGAGTTATAATTTTATTGGAGCTTTCCACTGCTCGCATCAATAAGGCAAAATCTTCTACCCTAATAGCTTGGCGTGATGCCGCAAAGACAGTTTTTAGGTTATTAAATCCCAAGTAGCAGAGCTCATGTACTACTGTACAGATGTTTATGGGGTTTGTCAAAAAAGAAAAGTGCTTGCAGACAAAACGTCTCAGTTTGCGTTTTTGTTATAGTTAAGACCTGAAGTGTTTCTGTTTTAATTAAGATGCGCCTTACTTAGGTAGAAAAATACTTGATTTCTATCACAAGTTCCATCTGGGCTTGTTTTGTAAAACAAATAGCATTAAAAGATGTCCTTTCTCCATCATTTTATTACTAACACGAAAGTGTTTTGTGTGTGTGTGTGTTGTGAAGTGTGCATCAGTGTAATGACTGTGGGAAGACATGGTACAAAGGTTCCACCCTTCCAACTAGTGTTTATGCTGTATTAACGGCAAACGCATTAAATCGCGATTAAGAAAAATGAATGCATTAAACTTTAATTAATTGCATGCTTTAAACGAGTCTCTGTGATATTACATTTACATTACATTTATGCATTTGGCAGATGCTTTTATCCAAAGCGACTTACAGTGCACTTTTTACAGGGACAATCCCCCGGAGCAACCTGGAGTTAAGTGCCTTGCTCAAGGACACAATGGTGGTGGCTGTGGGGATCGAACCAGCGACCTTCTGATTAACAATCATGTGCTTCAGCCCACTACACCACCACAACTTCTGGTCCTAGATATGACTCGGGTCCCACTGTCAATGTAATTCTATGGGATGTTTTTGCCTGTTTTATGGTCTGCCAGGTGTAAAACTTAAGTACAATTGTTTAGAAAATCAACAGCACACCTTTTCTCTACAAGCTACACAATTTGAGGATTCATTCATGTCTGTAGCACAAATGGTGCGGGTCAAGTTATGCACCAATGTTTAACTGTCTAAAACCTAAGTATTAGCAATAGTAATAGTGTATTAGCAAACATCACTTATTATTGCATGGGAAGAAAATGTAACTCAAGTGACATGGATGCATCACTGAAATACTGCATAAATCTAAGTGAGATGAATGCACACCACAGTGCTTTCAAAACAGATGTAGACCCATAATACCTTTGAAGACAGTTCTGTGCTGCAATACTTTTTCTTAGTTAGCAAATAAGGCAAATAGAAAAGAACACGTATGCTCTTCTCTTCCCTTGAACGACAGCAAACCAAGGTTACCTACATTACAGAACAAGTATTCATGCCTTGAGTCCTAAAGTTCTGTCTTAGTGAGTTTATTGCATTTATTTGATATTAAATTAACAGCACTTAATGAACCTGACCGGAATCATGTAAAAACTAAATGAGGAGAGATTTAAGACGGGTTGTTTGGCAAGGTAGGTGAGATAATTTCCACTCGTACAGCACAAGTTGAGGTTCAAATGTCATCAGAATTTGAGCAGAGCAGGGAATTATTTGGCTGAGAAGCACTTGGGGGTTGAGACAGAAAGAGCGTTGATGACCCAATATGGCTTTTGTCCGAGTTATCACAGCAGTCAATTTTTCCCCCAGTTTTTCTGAGGATTAATCCTACTCATATCCTTGCTGCTGCTTGGATTTAGATTAGGTTTAACGTGACGTTTGGCGATACAGAATTGTGAGAATCCTTGGATGAGACAAATTCCCATACAGAAATCCAGCTTTAAGAAAAGCGTAATCACACTCAGTAGGGTTCCCAGCCAAAGCCATTATACTGTTTTATCGAATAGTAGTGAAGAAATCTATTAAAATGTTGTACTAATTCTTAATTGAGTAACTCATCCAGAAAATATTTTTTTTAAAGATTCCAGAATTATCCGGGTTTAACCTCCTGAGACCAGAGCATGACTACTGTGTGCATTTTCCATTTCCATTTTAATTCGTAACTAATAACACCTAATAAACAAGCAATAATAATAATAATTCTAAGAGAAAATAGTTTTCCTTCAAATGTTTGTCCACATATGTGGACAGCAGAACTAAGCTGTGAAATGTTAAACAGAGCTATAGAAAGTCTAAGTCTAGAATTTGTTCATTATATTGTTTATTGTGTTTCGATGTGTGTTGGTCATTCATATGTTTGAGATGTTACAGACATTACATCAGAAAGTATCATAATTATTTCTGATTTAAAGTAATCTATGTCAATCTATGTACTGATTTCCATCGTCCCATGTCTGCCAAACATGTTGAGTCGTCCAAACATCTGCAGCCTGAAACTTTTTGATCGGAAGTTTGGAGTGAATGCACTTAGCTGCATAGAGAGATATAGGATGCTCCCTAGCTCCCTATATAGTGAACGACTTAACCTCCAGTGTGCTGTCTGTCTGCAATGGTCTCAGAACAGTTCTAAATGCTCCTTATTTTCATCCTAACTCCATACTCCAGATTTATTTCTGCTTTTGGATAAACCCATTGATTCTCAATGTGAAAATGCACAGTAAATATATAGGAATGCATTTACAAATGTTAATTAATAGAACCGTATTGTACAGTGATCAAATCAAATGTATATTAAAATGACCCAAAGATGTGTTAATGTTGGAAGATATTCAAAATAAGATTTTTGAGAGAAAAATATCCCACAAGCCACATATGTGGACATGTTTATTGTGGCGGCTGTGGCTCAGGTGGTAGAGCGGGTTTGTCCACTAATCGCAGGGTTGGTGGTTCGATTCCCGGCCCACATAAGTCATCATGCTGAAGTGTCCTTGGCCAAGACACTGAACCCCAAGTTGCTCCCAATGGCAGGCTAGCGCCTTGCATGGCAGGTGTGTGTGTGTGTGTGTGTGTGTATGAGGTGCAGAGTTTACCATTTACCATTAGCGCGCTGGTGTGTGAAAAAATTATTTTTTTTAAAGTGCCATATCAAACAAAACTAGAGACGCTACTTTTTACACCCAAACAGGTTATAATGGAAAAAACGTAGAGGTTTCTTACCAAAAGGAACACCCATAACCAACTTGTATTGAGCCTAGAATATTCCTCTAATGAAGTTAGATTTCTGAGCTAAATATGCTAACTTGCTAAAATGTTTGATTTCAGTTCCAGAAACCGCAAGACCAGTATCCTCCATTTCGGTTTGGTACAGTGCCCAATGGCAGCACAGAACGCAACATACGGAGCAATTATCCGGAGATGCACTCCCACATGGTGAAGTACAACCAGAAAGGTGTGGAAGATGCCCTCAACAGTCTCAAGACAGGGTATATTCACTGTGCATTGAACAGTTGTTGACTTAAAAGTATTGTAACCTTAAAGTTAAGCATAAAGGTATAAGTAACTTAACAGAGGTAGAATCAGAATGTGTTGTTTCTTTACTGCTACAGGAAACTGGATGCCTTCATATACGATGCAGCTGTGCTTAATTACATGGCTGGTAAAGATGAAGGGTGTAAACTTGTGACCATTGGTAGCGGGAAGGTATTTGCTACCACAGGCTATGGTATCGCCCTTCAAAAAGAATCTCGCTGGAAGCGCCCCATAGACCTAGCTCTTCTTCAGTTCCTTGCTGACGGTAAGCTCAATTAGCTCCTCTGATTGGATCCAATTCCATGGTCGCAGAGCTTTGTAATGCCTTTAGTCAACAAAGCGTACAAGCGTACATCTTTTGGTCCTCTGTATGTTCAAATGGTGAAATTCTGAAGACAGAACAGTACGTGAAGATACTGTGTAGAACAGGGGTCGGGAACCTTTTTTCATTAAGGAAACAATTTGGTAATTTTTGGTTGATGCATTTTTTCGAAAGAGTCATACCACAAATGAATAATTTACTATTTTAAATTTTTTATATTGTCCATATACTACTCAAAAATAAACAAATATACAAAAAGTAATAGGTAACATGTTGCAATATGGAATTGAGTACACATGTTTTTGCGGGTCTCCATAAAAGTTCAACAAACCGTGAATCAGACACAAGCATTGACGGCTTTCTTTTGTCTGTCCTTAAAAATATAATAAAGTGTTCCTTCAAGCGCGTCTTTTTGACTAACAGCATTTCTTGTCATGTGTCACTCTGAGACGTCTTACAAATCACCCTCCTGTTGCAGTTAGATGAGCAAAATTACTCGTGCATGAAATACATTTGGATGAGGAGCTCGTGAACTGGATTGAGCCTTGTCGCATTTTGCGGGTGGCGGGTGCTATATCAGGCTATATTTTTATGCTATAACATAAAAAATAATGAATGTTCATAAAATCGCTCTTAGAAAATGCTCTTAAAAGCTAAGATCAATAGTTATTGGGAAACGAGGCCCAGAAACTCTATGCGTGTGTGTTTTGGAGAAGCGCTTTCATTGTACTCGTGAACAGCAGAGCTCACTGCGCACATATAAAATCAGACACGCAACGGCAGCTTTTCTGTCGTCTGTTCTTAAAAATAGAATCACGTTTTGTCAAATGCATGCCTTTGTGTCTAATTTCTTGTAATATATCACTCCGTGAAGTCTTATAGGTTGCCCTCCATAGTGGCTGGTACATCAGCAAAATACTCTGCATGAAAAATCTGCATTTGGCGGGTGTTCATTTCAAACCTTGTTCACCAGGAGTAGGCTGTACGACAAACTTGGATGAAAGAAATCAAAACAGTGTCATTGGCTTTGCAATCGCACCCACACTTTCTGCTGGAAAATTCTCTCTAGAAATGTTTAAGGATTCATGTGTTTGTGAATGGTGAGACACCCGGCAAGCCACTTGATTTTTAACAAAGTGCCACTTGTGGCTCATGAGCCATAGGTTCCTGACCCCTGGCGTATATGAAGCACCATTATTTCCCTCTCTAACATTCTGGTCATGTCATTTCAGCTAAAGGAGCTCTGCTTCATAATGATTTCTGACTGAGATTTATTATGTATCACAGGTGACACTCAGAAGCTGCAGACGGTATGGCTGACTGGGATCTGTCGTAACGAGAAAAAGGAGGTCATGAGCTCGAAGCTCGACATTGACAACATGGCTGGAGTGTTCTACATGCTTCTAGTTGCTATGGGTCTCAGTCTGCTGGTCTTTGCCTGGGAACATCTACTTTACTGGAAGTTACGACATTCTGTCCGCAAGTCTGAACGTTTGGAATTCTTATTGGCCATTAGCAGGGTACATTTAAGAGCATATTTAAGTTATCCTGTGGAAATTTCACTTTTATTCTTTAATGTTAATTATATTTTTTTTTATGTAAAATGTGTATTGCTTTGAACAAGGTTCAACAATCAATTACAAATTATTCCTCTGCCTGGTGTACAATAATGAATAACTCATCCATAAATGTTTACATAAATGTTTTTTACACTCAGAATGTGCCAGCAAGGAAATAGTGCCAATGGAGTTGTATTAAGAATGGTTAAGTACCTTGAAATTTTAGCAGACTTTAGAAACATAAACATTGGTGAAAATTGATTTTCAGTGGGAACTCCAGGCCGTGAACCAAATGTCAAGGGCACAGCCACTTGAGCCACTTGATTCTTTGGGTCTTAGCTGAGCTGCCTAAGCTTTTTCTTAAGCAGATCTTTAATTTAAGGCCAGCTTTAAAGGTAAAATTCAACTGTCAGGGGGAAAAAAGAAAATGCATTGGCTACTACTTTTCTATTGGCTAATTACAATACATCTGTCACTGATAGTTCTCCAGGTAATTAATCTCACTTAGTTTGTAACATGAGCTTATATTGAAAATGGATGTGATAAAGGTGAATCATGCAAGATATTTATTCATCTATGTCAGACATGGGCAAATTACACCCAGCATGCCGGATCCGTCCCTCCACATGGTTTAATAAGGCCTGCGGGCCCGGCTCATTTATCCTAAAAGCGTTTTTTTTTTCAATGGATATTTTTGTTATCTTGCATTGGGACCTAACGCACCACCACAAGCATGTAACATGCTCAGGGTTGCCAGAGAAGAGATGCAAACCCACAAATTGGAGATTTATACCTCCGCAAATTGGAAATATTCTGCCTAATTTTATATTTATTTTGTGCAATCTGGCAACCATGCATGTGAGTGTCGTCTTTCTAGCTCCCACATTCCCCTTTGAACAAAATGAGCGATCTCTAGTACGATATTCTGCTCAAAGTGTTTAGACGGCCACTCCATGTCCATCCTTAAGGCTGTTTGGTGCTACTAAGTTTGCCAGTAAACCTTCTCATTGATGAACTTGAATAAATCCAAAAATAGATCTTGGCACTCTGAGAGGTAATCATTGACTAAGCAAAAGCAGGCGAGAGACGAATATATTTATTATTATTATTATTATTTTCTTCTTTTTTTATGATACTTTTTTAATTGATTCATCTATTAAAAAAAGAAAAGAAAAACATATACAAACAGATTCAATATTTAACCCCCACTATGTCTGAATTAAACACTGGACTTTTGTCCATACCAAGTGCAAATGCAAAATAACGGGGTGTAACTTAACTTCTCCAGTTATTTTGATAGAAAGGCTTTGCAATTGTAAAATAGAGGCAAGAACTTTCTATTCAATACAAAACCAGGGAGGGGTTCTCTCAGGTAAAAGCAACTAATGAGCCAAATGTCTGAGACAGAATGCATAATAATAAAATTAAATCTTAGGTAGGCCTAGCCCACCTTTGTCAATTGGCCTATGTAACTTATTGAAATGTAATCTGGGACATTTACCATTCCAAATTAAGGGCTTTGCTATGCTGTCAAATTGCTTGAAATAAGTGAGGGGAACATCTACACTACAGGGAGAGACTGCAGCATGCCCTTTTTGGGCCACTAGAAGTCGCCCGGCTGAAAAGCAGTTACTGGGCAGTTTCGAATTTAGACCAATTGACTCCGTATCCTGAGAATTTAGAAAAGGAATGAATAATTCTGTAGAGGCAAGGCATAGATCTAGTGGGGTCAGAGACAAGTAATAAAATATAATCTGCCTACAGCAAAAGCTTATGTGCCACATCTCCCGCCACCACCCATGGAAAATCATCTTCCTTCCTTTCCTATCGCAGCTGCTAAGGGTTCCAGGGCAAGACAGAACAATAATGGGAAAGAGGGCGACTCAGCCGGGGGCCCCTATCCAGAGCAAAATAATCTGAAATTAATCAATTTGTTTGTACCACCGCTACTGTGTGTTTATAAAGTAACTTAATCCATCCAATAAAAGTATTCCTGAACCCATATATTTCCAAAATCTTAAAAAGATAATCCCATTCTACCATATCAAACGCCTTTTCGGCGTCAAGTGAGATGGCAGCGACCAGAGTCTGATCATTCGCCACTGACCACATGATATTGATGAAACACCTAATGTTATCAGAAGAGCTGCAGCCTCGAATAAATCCACCTGATCTATATGTATAAGAGATGTCATAATTGTATTATTTGGTTAGCCAGAATTTTTGACAATATTTAAACGTCTAGCTGGATCAGGGAAATTGGATGGTACTGTAACTCTTACACTCGCTTTGATCTTTGTCCTTTTTAAGTATCAGACTGATCCGGGCTTGTATCATGGTTGGCAGAAGCTTTCCATTCTTTAATGATTCCGTATAAACTTCTAGCAAAAGTGGAGCCAGTTCTGTAGCATAAGATCTAAGAAATTCAGTGACAAAGATATCTGGCCCCAGAGACTTGCCTGTAGGCAAGGCCTTAATTATCTCGTCAAGCTCCTCCAAGATTATCTCTGAATCAAGATAATTTTTTTGCTCAGCTGTCAGTTTAGGAAGTTCTAATGGTTCCACAATAAAATAGATTCTAATATCTTCATCAGTAGACAAAGATGTGGAAATATAAAGATCAAGATAGAATTCTTTAAAAGCATTATTACTATCAATAGCCGAGGTAAATATTTCACCACCAGCAGATTTCACTGAGGGAATGGAAGAAAAATCTCTCTGCTTTAAATATCTTGCCAAAAGCTTCCCTGCTTTATCCCCGACTCAAAGTATGACTGTCTTGCCCTGAATAGCCAAAACTCCACCTTCCATGACAAAATAGCATTATATCTGTATTTCAATCGGGTTGATTCTTTGATGCCATCTGACAACATTCGGCGCTCTATCTCTGCCTCTGCACTTTTAATATTCCCTTCCAACTTCACGAGTTCTCATGCTTTGGACTTTTTGATGAATGAGGCACACTTTATGATCCGACCCCTAAGAACCGCTTCAGGATTTTGCAAAAGGGATACATTAAAGTGCCAACTATATGATTTATTTGTCTCTGTATGTGGCAACACCTCTAAACTCACCAGGGCATGATCTGAGACTAAGATGTTTCCAATTGAGCAATCCACAACAGATGAAATTAGGGACTTAGATCAATTAAAAAAAAATATTCTTTAAAAAAACTTGTGGATTGATGAAAAATTTACTATGATCAAGGACTGAGTCCATCAAAAGATTAAAGTCTCCTCCCATTATTATATTATGAGGGGTGCCAGTGGCTTGCCACATCCCCAAAGCCCTGTTCATCAACGTTAGGTGCGTAAATATTAGCCAAATTCAACATTTGCCCATGAATTTCTGCTAAAACAATAATGACTCTTCCTAATTTATCATCTGATAGAGACATTTTAATTGTAGATGTTTTCTTATCAATGTATTGACTCCCCTGCTCTTACTTGAGCCAGCAATAAAGAAAACATGTACACCCCATATCTTCCCCAAATTTTCAGCTTCCTACAGGGAAAGTTTCTTGATGAAAACACAATATAATATTTCTTACGTTTTAGAAAAGAATTTACCTTCTTTCTTTTTATGGGGCACCCCAATCCATTCACATTCCACATGGAGAGAGACAATCCACTCGTATTAACATCTGACATAATTATCTACCTTTGTAGAGCAATACAATTCTTTAATCAATTGCAGTACAGTATAGTCCCATAAGTCATATATACATATGCCCCCCATTGCCCACCCCTGACCTAGGTCATTGCAGAATTTATGCCAATTGTTTAAGAATTTTCACAATAGATGGAATTTTTATGGTCATATGAGGTGAAGACAATAATGCAAAGTCAATTAAACTTGTAAAAAATCAGTCTTGCAATTGCTACTGCTTCAACAAAGAACGTTTTAGATTAATGCATTTCAAGATGCTTTTTTGCCAAACTCATTTTCTATTTTGCTTCTTAAAGGGTATCTACAGCTGCTTCAACGGTGTGGAGGACGTAGACCGTAAAGGGAACATGCAGAACCCAGATGTCACTACAAGTTACACTCAAGCCAACATGCTGAAGATGCTCCAAACCGCAAAGGACATTGTTTCATCCGCAAGAGTGGATAACTCCCTGGACAATGCCACTAAGACCATAGAGAACTGGAGTCGACGAGATCCGGAGGCAGCAAGACCAAGTCTTCCTACCTGCCTCATAGGAACTGACTTTAGCCACAGTCGCCTGCCCTGCATCTCCAGTGTTACAGGCAACCACTCCCCCTACCCTCATAATATAGATAACACCACTCAGCACTTGCTAGAGAAGCCTCACGTGGGAACACGGCCTACCTCGCTGCGATACACTCTCCCTGCACGCACAAGCCACCACCATATTTACGAACGAACTCTACCCATATCTAGCCTCAGCAGTCCCCATATTGCGATAAGAGACCCTCCACCTCCAACAGCCCCAAAACCCCATGTGTTCATAGATCAGTCCTGTCACCACCCTACCTCTCGCTACATCTCTTACCATGATTTTCAGATACCGGACATCTTTGTGGAACACCAGGAAACTTCTAGAAGCCATAAACAATACATGGCAGGCCTGGGTCGGAAAAAGAGATCCCACAGCTATGTAGCAGCATCTCCAGAAACTCGCCGGAGAGATGACTATGATGTTCCTCAGTCTTGTCTAGCTGAGCTTAAAAGCAACCACCTTGTGGAGAACCATTCCCATACTACACCTTGCATGCGAAGCCACTACCAGAGATCGAATACAAGCTGCAACTCCTGCACAAAGTTGTACCTAGAACCGGACATGGAAGATGTTCCTCTACTGGGCAAGGACAAACCAAATCGCCGTGCCTCTTTTCTCAGGTCCACTTGGGGTGGAGACAGGATCCGACAGTTGGATGAGAATCCCTCCACCTCTGCATCTTCTACCGGTTGCATCAACATGCCCGACCTGTTCCCTCGAGTAGTAGTGACGAATCCCAAGCATTCAAAGATGCATGGAAGTGCTGGTAATAACCTTCGCTACAACATGGCGGTAGAGCCAGCCTATCTAGATCCAGCCCACATGGGCTCCTACCCATACAAGCCCCAGAAGGTCAAGTACTCAAAGTCCATCCGCCTTCCTTCATACCGGGAAGCGATTCTACAAAATGCGGCGGCCATGCGTCGTTCTTCTTCCACACTAGTGCAAGGACAATACTCAACATATTTGAACTCATACAGGGACCTGCCTGTGTACTTGAGTCCTCTACCGCAGGGGCCCACTTATTTTCATGAGCACTCCAAAGACATGTGCCACCTGTTTTCCTGCACCAACCATTGCCCAGATAATGCTGCCCTGGAACCCCGGTTAGGAAGCAGACATGTACTGTACCAGAGCACCGCTATTGATGGGGCTGGGCGATCAAATGAGGAGTCAATGAACACTGTGCCAGTTTCTTCCCTTCGTAGGGACCGCAGACAGGTTCTGGTGGCACGGAACGTTCATAGCCCTTACGCCCCAAGGCCCTGGGGTAGGGTGTCGAGTCTGGAGTCTGAGGTGTGAAGTTCATGGAGAGATCTCCAGACTCAAAGACAGTGTATCTCAAACCGTGAGGGAAAAACACTGGAAACTGCTATAGAGAATCAAGCAAAAAATTTGACGGAGGACTAGAGGTGGAATAATACAATCTCAGTGCAATAATACAATATGACAACAGGGATGGAACAGGGGGAATGTACAAGTGATAACTGTGGAGACTTATTTAAGTGTACCTTGAAAAAATAAGAGTTAAATTGATATTTAACTGTTCTTAATATATAATCTATTGATTATTATTCAAACTGTTTTTAAATGCCATTATACCGATTACATTCACTCTTTGCAAACAATCAGATGTAGCATGTCTCAAGGCAGCTTTAAATCAGGACGGTTTAATCCAAATCTGGATTCTGCTAAACTGGAGAGTTTTCTAACATCCACAAAAAAATGTCTTCCAAGAATTTTATAAATCCAGGGGTTTGAGAAAGCCATGATTCATTGTTGAAATTCATTACATCACCAATTCAATTCAGTTCTGATTTTAAGAATGATGCAAAAGCAAAGTGATTCGCCGGTAGTTCCACAGCTATTTCACTGTTTAATAAATGATGAAATGGCCTGAGGGCCAATTGGAAAAGACTGTTGTTGTTCCTGTCTGTGACTTTAGCTAAAGTGGAAACAATTCATGAAACATAGCAGCACGTTCAAGTCATCAATTATCTTGTTGTGTTGTACCAAACAAGTGGAATATAAGAAGATCAAACACCTTGCAGAGGCAATGTCCCAAAAGGCCTTCTGTGATCAACATAAGGTGCTATCTCATCTCCTTTGAAGTAATGAGGATTCTTGAGTGAGTTAGTCAAGCTGCAATGTAGGAAATGTGTAAATCTGATTTCCAGTAGAACAATGACAGATTAATGGCATCAGTGCTTAATAACTGTGTGAAAAATGGCATGGTTTTACAAATCTACTCCCAAAAAAAGAACGCTTCAAAAACTAGCTTAGAAATGTAAAGCTTTTTGAGATCTCATTCATTTTGCAATGCAATTAACTGTTAATCATGTGACTGGAGAACTATGTTATAGACACTAAATCTTTTTTTTTCTACTCCTCCTCAATGTTACGTTCTTGGAGTCTAGACAGCTATATAGCCACATAAATATAGGCTGAGATTAATTCTGACCAAGGAAAAATGTCTCATGAATACAATTTCACTCTTGATTCCCTCTGCACAGTGGCAAAAGCATTAAAATTCACACTTACAAAATTGCAAGGTATTATTACATCTGCAAAATCTGCACCACCTAATGGAAATCAGTAACTAATAGTCACCCAAAAAAAACTTGACCAATTGCACCATGCTTGAATATGAGCAAGCGAAATTTAGATAACGACTTCAATTTTGGTATGTAACTCAAACAAAGCTATTTTATGGCTTTAGAAGATTCCTATGGACTACTTTTACAGTGCTTTGTCACTTTTGGAACTTGTCATCCATTATTCCTTTAAACAAACAGTGTAACGCTAAGCACTGGTCTTTTATTTGCTGACCCCCTATTTTTGGAGCAGCCCATGGCGTAGTCGGCGCAAGTTGAGTAAGTTAAATGCTGACTCAGAGTGGTTGCAGGATTCCAAAGAGGAGTTTAATCTCTCTCACCTTCCTATGTGTTTAAGATGTGTTGTGGGTTGCTAACATTCATCTTGTCCCGTTATCCACTGCTATGGTCTCAGCTCTTCTTGAGGGCCCCAGGAGGACTGGCAGGGCTCCAGCTCTGCACCTTAAAAAGTGCAAAGGTCAGTATAATAAAGGGTGGACGAATGGGCTGATTGACCCTGGGGAATAGTATGTTTAATCACGCTGGCTTAGGATGATGCACATCTGGGCACTGTGCCAATCAGCAGGGACACGGTATCGACCTATAGCATCAAACCCTTCTTCATTTAGTCCCCTTGAGATGGAACAAGATGGAAAAGTAACAAAGGCACGTGGTGACCATGAAGACAAGGCATCTGAATGAAGAATGAAACCTTGAATTCTCCTTCCAGCAGTACCTTGGTGTATGGGCATGGAGGGTTGGTGGCGGGAGAAAGCAGTGTTAATGTTGTCAATGAAATTACTGACGGAAGAGTTAATTGACGAAAGTCTTTTTTTTTTTTCATTTACGATAACGTAACAAAAATATGGTTTACATCAACTAAAATGAAATGCCATTTTAGCTGAATGGACTACAATTTTAAATATAGGTTACATTTAAAAGACACTTTCATCTAAAGACAAAAACTTTGACTACAAAAAAACAACTATGTAAAAAAACACTGAATGTCAGGTATAGCGTATGTTACACTGTCATTCAAAGCTGCTGACGGCATGGGCTTTTCATTAAAGGAGATTTGCACTGTGAATACACGCAATTCATTCTCCCAGGCATTGTTATCGGACAATTGTCATCCGCCAACTTCCCAATCAGAAGATTTATTGTTTCATCTCAAAGAGAGAATGCAATTGGTAAAGAGAACCCTCTGGAGGCTTTATCTTCTCATTTCCACACTCCGATCTATGCTTCCCAATAATGGTGTTTGTCTGAGCCACAGCATAAATAATCGGATATTGGCAGACAGATGTGGACTCCGGAATGACTAGTTAGATGACTTTGAAGCTCATGAATGTGCATGCACGAGAGAGACAGCCAAAAGCGTATTGTGATAACTAGAGCGTGATGGATGGATCTTTTTCATCTGAAATTGTACAGTGGTTCAAATAGGTTTTAAGGAGTTTTAGGGAAGAGTGGGCATGGCTGAAGATCAGGAAGGATTAAAGGGATAGTTCAATCAAATAAGTTGACATTTACTCACACAGTTACAAATCTGCTAGACTTTGTTCTGTAGAACACAAAAGGATGTTATGGGGAAAAAGGTGCAATAAAAGTGAATGGTGACTGAGCCTGTCATGCTGACATTCAGCCAAACATAATTATGTGTACAACAGAAGTCAGTCATACAGGTTTGGAATGACATGAAGGTAAGTACAGTAAATGATGTCAGATTTTTGGGCGAACCGTCTCTTTAAAGTGTCTATGTAAGCATGGGGGCACTTTAACATCTAACCTCTGACGGAAACAAACTACATTATTATTTAAAGCCCTTCAAAGATTAGATTTATCAAAGCTTGAGACTGATTTGTTCTTTAGAGGGGCGATCCATTTTTAAGCCTATATCAGCAATCATTTTTCACAACTGCATTGGGGTGAATAATGGATTTAAGAGGCCTTATTTAACTGTGTCTAATAAGAAAGGCTGGGTTTTTTGACAAGACAGATAATGCAGTAAAATTAAGGATGTCAATGAAGGCTAAATTCTATTGTATAGAGAGTGAATGCTACAATGTTACGAACAATCTACCGTAATCAAGAGTCAAAACTGTATTTCCAGTTGCAGTTTCCTGGACTCTTTTCAGGGAAATCAAGCTATAAATGGCTTATTTGTCTCTGTAAATTAAATTGGCCAATGATTTTATCACTGCAAGACAATAAGTGGTTGAATTGTTGGTCATAGCATGTATTCGTACCGCTGCTTGCCCTAGCGTTATTGGCCGGCTGCACAACTAGCCATAGCTTTTGATCACAAATGTAAATATAAGTAAATGTAATGTCAAATTGTCCGGCGAATTAAATGGTGCAAACCAATACAGTACCACAAATCAATGCAGGAAAATTGTTCAAAGTAACATGAACTTCCTGCACTCGACTACAGTATCATACCCAGGACAGATGTACATGTATATCCAATGTCTTCACTTCAGTTAGTAGTTTCCACATTGTGTCACTACTCTTCTGCATTACTGAACTTTTCTCAACTTTATCACATTGGACATGCCCACATCGCTGCTCTTGCTGCTTCAAATTGTTGTGTATAAACGCACCTTGACATATACTGGTTTCTGAACCAAACTCTCTTACTCTATATGCATTACAACGTTTCTTTGTTGGCACAGCCCATTTGGATTGCTCTATATGTAGAGGTGTTTCTTTAAAACAAAAAATTGTCTGTATAAGCCAGACTCAGATACTATAGTTAAAGCCTCATCCACAATCTGACTGGCATTCACCCAGGTGCTTACAGACCCCAGGCTGCAAACTATAGGCACTGCCCTCTCTGTGGGGATTGGCATGAGCCTCGATTTTGTGGGCAGATGCCATGACATCTTGGCCAGCTCATGATTAGGTGGCACATGGGCAGTAAAGCTGGTGTGAATGGAAGGACAGGGGCAACAGCAGATTGTGGACCATGATGGCATCTGATCTTCACCATCCAATATTATGGGATTGCAGATGGGTCTGGCTCCCATAGGGAGGTCTGTCTCTGTTGGTCACTCAAATGGATATCTCTCATATAAGATGAGCAGCTGGGATAGTGAACAAAATGTCAAAAACTGGACAGATTAAAGCATGAGAAGATTTTGTTCAAATAATGTGAGTGGAACTTGCATGTGCAAAACATGCCACCACTATGCTAGGGTGTTCTAAGAGGTTTTAAGAGGTTCACCACTACCAGCGAAGACATGCAAACTTCTGGCAAACATTTGCGGTGAATCTCAAGCTCATTTGCCTGTGAAAATTACAAGATGAAAATTTGCAAGTTTGCGGCTAGTTTAGATTTTTGTAAGGGTTCGCGATTGCTAAAGTGT
The DNA here is from genome assembly GCF_025860055.1 of Xyrauchen texanus. Classification (NCBI taxonomy): domain Eukaryota; kingdom Metazoa; phylum Chordata; class Actinopteri; order Cypriniformes; family Catostomidae; genus Xyrauchen; species Xyrauchen texanus. The sequence goes on from NC_068287.1 coordinate 41,121,607, forward strand.
TTAGAGGTTTTTTGCATGTTGTTTTGCAATTGCTATGAGGTGTTGAGAGCTGTAGTTCCAACCACACAACTCTGCAATGCTGTTTGAGAATGTTTGTTACAACTATAGTTTTGAGAAACAACAAATCTTTGAATTATGTTGGTAACAATACTTTTGTGAAATGTACCTCTGAGCATGTTGTTTTGTGGTTGCGGGTCTTTTTTATTGAGATGCTTTAAGGTTGCTCAAGGGTTGCAATCATTTTTTAGCATGTTGCATTGTGGTTGTATAATGGCACTTTACCACTGCATGTTACGGTTCGACTCGCCTCAACTCTACTCGCTTTATGTTTCTGAGCTTGCTTTTCCACTGCAGTTTAGTGCCATCTCAGCGTGGGTGTGATTATAGGCTGGTAGTCATAGTTGCGCCGCCTCTACTGCCGTGACATCATCTTAAACACGACACAAACTGACCAAAACAGTGATTATAGGCTGGTCGTCATAGTTGCGCCACCTCTACTGCAGTGACATCATCTTAAACACGACACAAACTGACCAAAACAATAACACGACCGCTAGCTGTTAGCTACTAGCTCATTGTGCTGCATAAAGCAGTTGTTGCATGGTGATTTTAATTGTCCTGGTTGTATTAGAAGCAAGCTTTCAGTAGCTGGTCACCTAAATAAAGTGAAGCTTTCAAGCAGAGTATAGAGTTAACGTAACAAAACGTAACATCCTCCATCGTTTATCAACGCCTGTCCAGGGCGCTCTCCCTCCCATTGCTTGCCGGTTTAGATAGCAAACCACTTCCAATTTTCCTTGATGGTCCTGTAGTCACTTAAGTTTTTTAACTTTTCCCTACACTGTTGGTAGGTCCGGTGGTAGCCGTGTGCGGCCAACAGCTGAGACACTTCCTGAGAGACTTTTTTGTTACGCTCATCGCTAACGAGTGGACCGTCTGCACCTCGTTTATTGACCACGGCGTGGTTTTGTGCACAGCCATTTATTTTTTCACAATTCGAAAGTCGCATGAACAAATGATACTGTTATCTAACAGCTGTTGCTAACTTTAGCGGGTTGATGTCGCGTGTCGGAATTCCAGTGACGCTGGTAGTGAAGATTATCTCTGACCAATCAGTGATCTGCAGGATTTTGACGTCACATTTAGTATCGGCTCGGCTCGCTTGGAAGCTCGACCGAGGTGGTACTAAAAAAAGTATCAGGTACTATCCACTGTGGAAAACCCCCAAAAGTCAAGTTGTACTGTGCAGTGGAAAAGCCCCATAAGTGTTCTGAGTGTTTTTGACCGGTTGCTTTGCAGTTTATAAAGTGTTCAGAATGTATTTTAGCATGTTGCTTCGCAGTAGATAAAGTGTTTAGAGTTTTTTTTAGCATGTTGTTTTTTTTTTCAATTGCTGTAAAGTGTTGAGAGCTGTAGTTCAACCAAACAACTTTGTGACACCAACATTTTTAACTATGCTAGTAGCATGCTTTTGGAAAAATGCACCCCTTAGTGTTATTAGCATGTTGTTTTGAAGTTGCTTAAAGGTGCATTCAGTATTCATTTGGGGCTAATTTAAAAAGTTTTACACATTAACAAATGAATTGTGTTTTTGTGAAGAGCGTTCTGAATGGTGTACACATACATGAGATGAAGACTACTCATAATAGTTTTCTATAAAAAGTGTTTTAATTATACATGGAGCGGGTCACCCTTTGAATGTGTTTCGCCATGTTGAAATGACATGGTCCACGGTGTTTCACGAAACCTCGAAGAAGCAAATCTTTGAGCCTATGTAGCTACGTTTGGCTATGCTTAGCGCAGTGTTGTCTGGAGATGTAAAGAGCAAAAAGAATACATTGGAAAACACTTTTTATCGTGCTTTAGAAGCAGAAACAACAGGAGATTCAGTAGCTGCCGAAGAAGTGAAAAAGGTCTGAGGCAAGAAGACAGAAAGACCAGCAAAGGCAAATAACTAAAAACGTTTTTGGCATGTTGCTTTTAGAGCTGAAACGATTAGTCGCCGTTATGAACAACGTCAACAATAAAAAATTGTCGACAAAAATTTTACAATGAGGTTGCAAGTGTTTATAATAAGTTTGGAATGACTAAAATAACATACAGCAACTTTAAGCAAAATAATATGCAAAATATGAGGAATGTAAATACATTCATATCTGAAGGTACTGTTGTTACCCATTCTCTGGCCCATGTAAAAGTGATTCTTAACTGGTTGATCGTCACCCAAAATTAGGCAGATACCACCATGGCCAAATTGCGTGACATGCCTTCATCTAAAAAAAACCTTGAAAATATAATAAAACTCTGCAAGGTCAAAGAAATATACATAAATAGTTTTAAGGACATTTATTTTTACTTTGGTATGATAAACAATTTTGGTACTGTTTTGGGTCACCACATGATGTCCAAAGTAAAATCTGGGTAAAAACAAATAAATAAATAGATGAGAACCACCTAGTATAATAATGATATATTGTGTAATTTACACTAATGGGAGCCATAACATCCATCTATTAAAATTATACAGAGTACAGTGTGCTGTGCCTCTATGAATGAGCACAGTGGCAACTCAATGCCTTCATAAAGTGGCATGCTGTCAATTTACCAGAAGTTTCATCAATTAACCTGTGTGGCATTTTTAAACTCTCGTTCTGATGCATTGGATTTGAGAGGCACCCTGGTGATCTTCTGTCATCTCATCACATGTTAATTTCATGATTGTTCTCTATGCCAAGAGACAGAGAGCCACACACACACACAATAATTGATATTCTTCATAGAGGGGGTGACAATGAAGCAGCATTCCCCACACATCCTCGCCCTGAATAAATTACCTCACACGCCATAAATTTTCCCAGATGTTAAGAGTCACCTTGAGAATAGCTATCAGTAGAGGAGGAGTGTGCAAGAGAAGAGAGAGAAACCGCTTGAGGCTTGGATGCCAGAAGAGGAGGGGACAGTCAAATTCAGCAAACAACAAATTGAAGAAAACAAAGATTAATATACACACATACTGTATGTATTCACAACGAATCAAACACATCAAGGAGTCTCCCAAGTGAATCTGTACAACTTCCAAGAATGTCCTCATTTGTAATGCAATTAGAGCATAAACATTTCTATGCAACACATGGTTATTCATTCATGTCACGTCTTCCAGGGTTTGACCTTTGGACCTTTGGCATATCAGGCCAGATCTTTAACCACTGCATGTTCAGTAATGGTTAAGACTATGTGTGGACTATCCTTGCTTTCAAGGATTACTTTTATTGATTTTCAGTACATAATTTAAAAGGAATGGTTGATGAAATTGCAATCAATCATTTATCATGACTTTCTTCCGTGGAACAAAAAAGGAGAAATTTTGTATCATAAAAGTTGTCTATATGATTTGTACTCAATACTCCAATTGTTCTGAAGCAATATGATAACCTTGTGTGAGAAACAGATCAAAATGTTTAGAGCTTGCCCCATGTGCGTACATTGTGAGAAAATCTCCTTTTGAGTTTCCAAGGTGGAATAAAGAAAGTCACAGGTTTGGAATGATAGTGTAAATAATGACAGAATTTAGTTATTATTTATAAAAAAAAATTTGGGTGCACTTAATTTGACATGAGGGTCATTGATAAATAAAGTTGTCTATGCTAATGAAAATCAGAAATAATTAAAAAAATCCAGTTAAAAAAATGTGTCACGTTCATAGAAATATAATGTTTGTGTCCATGTTGGATTCATAATTTTTTTTAATAACAATAAAAAAACATTTATATAATTTTCTATAAAAAGATATTTATTGAAAGACTTTAGAAATGTCAGGTTAAAGGTATTAAAATACTTTCCTTGAACCTTTAATACGAGTGAGTGTAGGCATTTTAATCAAACGCTTCAAAAAAGTTTTTAAAAATATTTTTCAAGGATTTTTTTTTTTTTTCAAATATCATTTGAAATATTTTTGAGTCACAAATATCAATCCATTTTCTTAGGGTTACTCCATTTGATTTGGTGGATAAGTTTTTCAAATATTAATATAAAAACAAATTCACTGCTTATTTTAAAGGAGACCTATTATGCAAAATTCACTTTTACATGGTGTTTGAACATAAATGTGTGTTGGCAGTGTGTGTACACAACCACCCTATAACGATAAAAATCCACCCAGTCCTTATTTTTTAATCCCCATTAATAATAAACACTGTCTCAGAACAAGCCGTTAGCAGATTCTGTACAAAGTGACATCACGTTGTACAGGCCCCGCCCACGACTGTTAACGAACATGTTTGTTTGTGTGTTGTTTCGTTATAGCGCATAGTGAATGTTGTAACAGTATGTGTGTGTGTGTGTGTGTGTGTGTGTGTGTTGCTCATCCATCGTTGCAAAACTGCTGAAAAAAACTCTACAACAAATAAATACATTTATCAAATAACCATTCGGAAACTTCCTGGTTCATTCTCAAAGTTGTTACTTCTGACGGAGGCTCCAGGTTCAAACATATAAGGCTGAATAACACTAATTTTCACTGTCAGTCATATTGCTTATGATGTCTAGTTATACGAAGCGGAGCTGTCAAAACTCTGCCCTAATCTGGATACGGGGTGGGGAGCACCAGCTCATTTGCATTTAAAACAGCTTGTTTTTATTTCCATCCAAAAATGGGCATTTTCAACATGGTATAGTAAATTATCTGTAGGGTATTTTGAGCTGAAACTTCACAGACATATTTTGGGGATGTCGAAGATTTAAATGACATCTTGTGAAAAGGGGCATAGTAAGTGCCCTTTAAGATATGATAATAAAAGATTATTCCAAACGATTTATGCCAACATGGAAATATTCCGCCTAATGTTATACTTATTTTGTGCAACCATGCATGGGAATACGCTCTCACTAGCTCTCGATTTCCCTTGCGAGTCACACCTGTATATTAATTTAACTCTTGCAGTAATCATTTACCATAGCCATGCAGCCTGTTTTATTCAGTTGTGTGCTGAATGGAAAGCCAAACCATTGACGAGACCCGCATCATGACCCTTTTAGTGCATAAATGGGGATTGTTTTGAGAATAAAATAAGTAAACAGTAAATAAGTAAAACAAACAATTAAAAATTCTATAATTTTCATTAAAAAAATTTTTATATTATTATTATTTTTTTTTTTATTAAAACAGATCCCTGATGTAGAAAGTGATAAATTAGCAGGAAAGTAGAGATGGTAAAATAAATCATTTATAATTATTCTCAGCCTTTATTCAGTTTTTTTAATGGCTGATAGGAAAGTATCTGCCTTTGCAGAACAATACAATACTTTAGGTAATTGCAGAATAGTCCCATTAGTCACATATACACTTCAGAAAATTGAGTACACAACTATTTATTTATATACTATTTTATTATATTTTAAGGTCCTATTCCTTTAATTTTCACAACTCATGTTTTCAAGAATTTCTGTTCTTTGGATATAAGTGGAAAAACTAATTTAGTCTGAAAAACACAACAGTACAACATACAGTACTGAATGCACTGTACATCTACTCTCACAGTCTCGTTTTCATTCAAGACAAATTCAATATGGCATACGCTGCGACTTACTGACTCTATAGAACTTCTTTGAAGAGTTCCGCTGATGTAAGCATTGACTGATTTCTATTTGCATAGTGTAAGCATGAAATCTAATTACTGCTCACTTTTATCATCTCTGAGCTGTCGTGAGTTGAAAGCATCGTAGCGGGGGTTCCTGGAAACCATTAGCTGAGTGATACAGGAAGCCCTAATATCCTTATGTGGCACCGAAGCCTAACGCTGAGGTAACCAACGGTTCCAGGTCATATGACAAAGCAGACTGCCTAAGGCCACTGGGTGTAATCTTTTGAGTGTGGCGAACCATGGATACATAAATACATACCTATATGGGTGGACATGTGTCTACTGATGGGCTGGGGTGGGCTCGGAGGGATGCGAGCCAGCTTTCAATTCCATCTTTTCCAAGTCATACACCTACAACCACAACTTCTGGTACGGTCATTACAGGGAGCTCTGATTAAGAAAGCATCTTTCAAGGTCACCGCCATGTGTCAATGTCCCTCCACATTCATGGGTACATACCATATATCTATTCACTAATTTTATAATTTTTTACTTATTGTATCTAGACATGTGCCAGTCTTCGGTAACATGTTATAACATGATAATTATCATGCATGTTTATGTTATTGTGGACACTTCACTCTGTGATACTGTGATAATATATTGGTCAAATTGTTTTTGTTTTTTCTGAACGCTTCGCTTTCATGCACGGGTCAAGATTCACAACCAGGGACTAAAATGAACACTCGTAATTATTTGCTTTGGTTTCTCGCCAATGAACTTTTTTTTTTATCATTATTGGTCACTATTAATTTCAGAGATTTGCAGATGTACATTTCTAAAATACAAAAACTAAATAAAGGTGTTGCACTAACTGAAGAGTCACACGTGTTGCTTATTCTTAATAATATTGTATTTGTGGACTCTCAAAAATCAAGATTTAAACAATACTTTTTTTATGTGAATAAATAATGGTGCATTTCTGGTTTCAACATTATTTGTACTTCAGGCCTTTGTTTTGTTGGACAATGAAAACTAGCTTCAAACCTTGTGACCCACATATGGTTTTTCGACCATTCAAATCGTTACATCATTCATAAATTAGGACATAAGTAGGCTCAACAACAACAAAGAAAAAGTGTTATTGTTTTTGTTTTCTTTTCTATTTTTGGACACACATCATTGGCTCATAATGCAACAAGGAGTGCTGAAGTCAACTGATTTTAGTAATAGATCTACCTATCTCTGTGTAAACATAATTACGCTGTCACCTTTCTAAGACTATTTATTTGAACTGCAGTTTTGTTCCAAAATCATAGGCTGAATTGTCTTTTTGAGCCGCTCTATTAAATAAGGGATTACCTAGAAAATATTGATCCATGACATTTAATGTGTAAATGGTCTGCACTTATATAGCGCCTTTTTCACCTTAACGGTATTCAATGCACTTTACACTGTGACTCATTCACACACACATTCATACACCAATGGCGGCAGAGCTGCCATGCAAGGCACTAGCCTGCCATTGGGAGCAACTTGGGGTTCATTGTCTTGCCCAAGCACACTTCGGCATGTGGAGTCATGTGGGCCGGGAATCGAACCACCAAACCTGCGATCAGTGGCTGACCCGCTCTACCACCTGAGCCACAGCTCAGCTCTATGACATTAATCATTTGTTCATCTGATTTTAGAAAATATATTAACAAATCAAAAATTTCAGCCTGGAAAGTTTCTGAAATTAGGTTGATTTGGGATTCAGTAGAATAACCCCAAAGGTATTTTTTGTTACCTTTGGTTAATTCTCCAAAAAATATTTAACAAATTTGATGGCGAAGCCGCCAAACAGGGAGTGACGCTGAAACTAGGCTGTGGCTCAGGTGGTAGAGCGGGTCGGCCACTAATCGTAGGGTTGGTGGTTTGATTCCCGGTCCACATGACTCCACATGCCGAAGTGTCCTTGGGCAAGACACTGAACCCCAAGTTGCTCCCAATGGCAGGCTAGCCCCTTGCATGGTAGCTCTGCCGCCATTGGTGTGTGTGTGTGTGTGTGTGTGTGTGAGCGTGTATTTATCACTTTGTGGGGACCAAATGTCCCCATAATGATAGTAAAACCCGAAATGTTTGACCTTGTGGGGACATTTTGTCGGTCCCCATGAGGAAAACAGCTTATAAATCATACTAAATTATGTTTATTGAAAATGTAAAAATGCAGAAAGTTTTCTGTGAGGGTTAGGTTTAGGGGTAGGGTTAGGTTTAGGGGATAGAATATAAAGTTTTTACAGTATAAAAAACATTATGTCTATGGAAAGTCCCCATAAAACATGGAAACACTGCATGTGTGAGTGTGTGTGCGTGTGTGTGTGTGTGTGAATGGGTGAGTGAGTCACAATTTACAGTGTTTTGAAAACCGTTAAGGTTAAAAAGGCGCTATATTAGTGCAGACCATTTACCATACTTCTCTTTCTATTTATGCTGGAGATGAAGCAAAAATAGTAAGAGTAGTAGGTTCCAAACACATCTTATAGGCCCTTTCCCACTGCAAGAACTAAAGTCTGTTTTCAGTAATTTTCATAGTTTTTTACACATGAAGAAATATAGTTCATCTTAGCTGTTTAGAGGGACTTTATAGGGACTTTTTAGATCTTTATCAGGGGTAGTTACTTCTACCCAAGAGGGACTGTGGGAGCTGCTGCTGCCTTTGATTGGTCAAACACGTATGATGCGCAAAGCAATGAGAATCGCAAAGAGTCGACAGCTGCCATTAGTAAACAAACTTGTAGCTGCTAGCCTGCTATTTAGTGGACTGCGCTAATTTTCAAATTCTTTTTACAGAAATAACATAAAACAACAACAAAGTATCCAAAGAGTATCACCCATTTCACATATTATGTCTGTGCGAGAGGAGAGCCGAGATGCTGTGTGACTATACAGAAAATAAAGTGATTTCTGGATTGCTATATTGATTTTTTTTCCTGGAATAATGACATAAATAATAAGATGTTTATCGAGAGTGGGTAATTTAAATATATTATAAAATTAACCGTCATAATATCTAATTTGGGTCCATGGCCTGAATGGTTTCTTTTAAGCTCTCAACTGCCCCAACCTACTAAAGGTGTTAAATATGCTCATAACCTTTGAACTGCTCTTTATAAAATTGTGGTTCTGCCTTATTTGGGCCCCTTGGATCATGCTTGGTGCAATGTGCAGGTCGCCATATTAGTTCTTAGGCCTGTAATTGCTACTTGCGTCTAAATGAACATGTGCTTTCGGTTTTTCATTACGCTCCTGCAAAACACCTTGTTCTGATCTGCAATTCATTTCCAGATAGGCAGATATAATGATTGTTTAACGATCCACCTCACAACTGTACAACTCGGAATGGGGCTGTGTATCTTCAGACTTGTCAAAGTGCCCATGATGACCCCTGTCCAACGTCGAATGCACCTACAATGGGCGTGCAAGCGTCAGAACTGGACCTTGGAACAGTGGAAGAAGTTTGCCTTGTCCAATGAGTCCCGTTTTCTTTTATATCACATGGATGACATTTTCCTGGGGAAGTGATGGCACCAGGATGCACTGTGGGAAGACGAAAAGCAGGTGGATGGAGTGTGATGTTCTTGCATGCTGGGAAACCCTGGGTCCGACCATTTGACACGTGCCACCTACCTAAACATTGTTGCAGAACAGGTACACCCCTTCATGGTAATGGTATGCCCTGATGGCAGTGACCTCTTTCAGCATTAAAATACGCCCTGCAACACTGCACACACTGTTCGAGACTAGTTTGAGGAACATTATTAAGAGTTCAAGGTGTTGCCCTGACCTCCAAATTCCCCATATCTCAATCCGATTGAGCATCTGTGGGATGAGCTGGACCAACAAGTCCGATCCACAGTGGCTCCACTTTGCAACTTACAGGACTTGAAGGATCTGCTGCTAACGTCTTGGTGCTAGATACCACAGGACACCTTCAGGGGTCTTATAGAGTCCATGCCTGGGTGGGTCTCTCTGTTTTGGCAGAACACGGAGGACCAACAGTATATTAATCAGGTGGTCATAATAATTTGGCTCATCAATGTATATTACATAAAGTGGGGTGATGGTAAAACATTCACCTCACATTTGTTAGGTGAAGTCATTCCCACAGACATTTCAGTAGTTGTTACATCCACCATCTCTACAATTTTTGTCCTCCTCTTCCGCTTTGTTAATTATAGTGTTAGGTGCATATTGTGTCCAACATTGCACGCTTTGTTTTTGGTTAAACACATACATCATCCAGGCGCTTGTAGTACACCAATATCTCTTTTAATTTTTTCATGTGAACATATTACCTCAGACCTAACCTCTCTCTCTCCCCATGTTTCAACCTGTCAACACTGTTTGACACATGGTTTTCCGCACTCCACTTAATCAATCTGTTTTTTGACTGCAGCATATCAGTTCCTTTGATTACACTTACCTGCATCAAATCAGGATGCACATAGCTCAGCTCTATGACATTAAACCTTTTAGCACACACACATACAGTAGATAAACACCACATACTTTGGATACATTTGGTAATTAATTTCTCTCACAAGGCCAAATACAGCTGATGATACTCTTGGGAGAAACAATCTACTGAAACTCATTGTTCCACTTCCCAAAGTTTACAAGCTGCACTGGCTGGCCTTAGAGGTGTCATTTAGGAGGTTGAAATTAAAATGAGTTCAAATGTAAAATAGTTGTGCATGTACTCCTTTAAACCAATGCTGGGGGCATATTTTGGGGTTTGAACACATGCCTAACCCCAAGTACAAAACTTTGTGAATGATAGGCCTGCTTCAAATAATGCGGCTTGTTGATGACAGGTGAGCAGTTACCTTTTTAACCAATCAAACTTGTGATTTTCACATAGCAGATGATGAAACAAGCAACACAAAAAAACAGGGCCGGGTCCTAATCAGGCTAATCAAGCCTCCGAGAGGGATAAAGGAGGCTGCAGTGCGAGAGAGAGAGAGAGAGAGAGAGAGAGAGAGAGAGAGATTTACCTGCAGCTGTCTGACACCTTTGTGTGTTTGACCTTTTGTTTAATTTCTTCATTAAAATATTATTTATATTGTCAAGCTGGTTCTCGCCTCCTCCTTTCCATGAATCCCTTTACACAGTGATACTGTAGCAACACAGTCATATTTTTAAGATGTGCTTTTTACTTTTACATTTATGCATTTTGCAGACGCTTTTATCCAAAGCGACTTACAGTGCACATATTACAGGGACAATCCCCCCGGAGCAACATGGAGTTAAGTGCCTTGCTCAAGGACACAATGGTGGTGGCTGTGGGGATCGAACCGACAACCTTCTGTTTAATAGTTTGGTGCTTTAGCCCACTATGCCACCACCACTCCATACTTTTTGTCTGCTTGTTTGCTTTATACACCTTAAAAAAACAAATTTTGGGGCGCAAGCATCTGCGGACAGCGCGCACATCAGAGTGCTTCATGCACTCTTCAGGACAGGAGCTGGTTGACCTCTGTGGTGCAGCTCAGTGATGGTCGGATGCGGAGTCCATCTGAATGACACACAAACGTGCCATTCATGTCATTTTTACAGTATATTACCGTTAGCATAAAATTGCCTTATTTGAATGCCCAATAATTGTGGTAGTCTCAAATAACTGCGGTTAGATCAAATAACCACGATGAGACAGTCATTTAATGATCGTGACAGGCCTACTACAGACCTACAAAGAGACTTTAGTAGATGTTTTAACCATTATAAGAACATATAAAATCTATAATTTCACTACAGTTTGTGAGCTGCTGAGCATGACTTTTATCAAAAGACAACAATAATAGTCTTATAATAATTATGAGTTTCAATAATATCTGTAAGTTTTCATGTATAATAAAGTGTGTCTACATATCTACTGACTTCAGTAAAATGACCAAGTGTTCAAGAACACAGCAGATCCTCATCTCTACATTATTAATTTAGATCAAAATCAATGGCAATAAAAGCAGTTGGAAGCAACTTTGTAGAAATTAATGGAGCCACGTTGATTAGACTGATGGCCTATTATGTAAGGGTTGCTTCGGCTTATGAAACTCACCTGTGATTGGCTGGATGTTCACTCAATCAGCCCAAAGTAAAAAACTGTAAATTATGCTGCATACATATCCACTATTTGGTCTTGGTATAGGTTTAGCTTGGAAAAGTGCGGGGGACAAAAATCACTTTTTTAAAGAGTGCGGGGGGATGTGTCTCCCACGTCCACTGTGGCAGCTACACCCTTGCCATAGTAACAGCATAGCAACGCACTAAAAAACACTCAAAATACCCTAGCAACCACAAAGCAACATGCTAAAAAAACACTCAGAAATCCCAAGCAACACCCTAGCAACTGCATACCTGTAGCATCATGCTAAAAAACACTCAGAAAACCCTAGCAAATGTATGGAAACACCCTAGCAACCACATAGCAACAAGCTAAAACACTCTGAAGACCTTACTAACCACAAAGCAACACACTAAAAACAACTCAGAACACCCTAGCAACCTCATAGCAACATGCTTAAAAACAATCAAAAAACCCTTTCAACCACATAGCAACACATGTTAAACACTTTGAAGACCTAAGCAATTGTGTGGCAACAGCCTAGCAACCGCCTAGTTACACACTAAAATCCTCTCAACACCGTAACAACTGCTTAGCAACATGCTAAAAGATGAAATGATACGTCCCGTATCAAATAAATATGGGACGCGATTTGTCCTGTACTTAAACTGGTCAGATGGCGTCACAGTGAAATCGTTCCAGATTGCTCATTTAACACTGATGGAAATTTTGCCTACAGTGGGTAAGGGACTCTCTGAAAAGTCTACACATTATGGGCTGACGCACTTTGGGGCTGATCAGCGGCGGACTGTCCATCGTGAGAACTGGGCCGGCTGCGAAACGGGCCGGATGGGCCGCATTATGCAGAACGGGCCACAAAACGGTGCCGTGATATGCCGAAGGGGGCAGCTATATGCAGAAAAGGACAGCAACTTTAGAGCCACTTTCTAATGAAAAGTCCACACCATGTGCTAAAACTGTGGATTTTTTTCTATATAAATGTTCTATAAGATGTACAAAATTTCACAAACCCTAGTTATGACATAAAGCTGTTTTTTATCTCAACACTTGTATAAAAAGTAGGGTTATGTAGATTACCCTGCCATATCTCTGCCAGTATATACCCATTTATACACACACACACAGTTATTGTCCAGTACGGTGGGGTGATTTGTTTGGGATCTACCAGGTACCACCCACGGAAACACACACCCTTCTAATCAAGATTCTGTTCCAGCCGCCTCTAGCCAGAGCCGCATCCTAATAAAGAGCCGCTCATCTGAAGGAAGTGACCCGCTCTACAGAGAGCCAACATTAATTTTATTCTCTCCTGGCAAGATGTGAGATGAGAGCAGAGAAAACCCTTTGTTTGTGCTGTGAGATCAACGTGACTCCCCCTCATCGGTGATCCACCTTTCTGCTGAAATGTGAAAGTTGACTCATAAAAGGCCTGACTGCACCAATGGAAAGTGATAGTTTCAAAAGGAGTAGAGACAGCAGGGATGGTAGAGGTTAGAAGATAAAACGGGCATGTAAAAAGTGATTACGAACATTTACCAGGTCCGGGAAGTTTTATGGGAAAAAGCTGCTGTTCTCCCTTGGAGAAATCATTTTGAGGGAATGGTCCATTAGAGTGCTTATACCTCCCTATCAGTGGGGAATGATCAGACACAAATCTCCCACGATTCCCTTCTCTCTAGCCATGGCCATGTTTGACCTTCATCAGTAGAAGCACATCTTGATTCTCTCCTTTCAGACCAGCTGCTCTTTGCCAACCAGAGTTTTACTGCTTGATTATCTTAAAAAGGCGTTGTTCTCCCAAAAATGAAAATGGTCTTATCTACTCAGCCTCATGTCGTTCCAAACCCCTAACTGATTCCATGATTGCGGTGCCATTTATGCCCCTGCACTCCTTGAAAATGTAACTTATCAACATTTAAGAGATGGACAACGAAGGTCACGTATCTTAATTCTAAAATGTTAAGTTAATTTTAGATATATACTTGCAAATGTAAAGTCAGTGGGACGCAAAGGCACCGCAATCATGGAATCACTCCTAGATCTCAGATTTCAATTAAATGGCAATTGATTATGACTAAAGCTTAAAAAAAGCACCCAAAAGTGTCATAAAAGTAGTCAATGTGAATCATATTCCAAGTCTTCTGAAGCCATTGGATCACTTTGATTGATAAATAGAAAAGTTGTTGTTCACTCTCAAATCAAATCATATCCTTCAAAAAGCATTTAAATCAAATAGGGTGACTACGTACAGTGGCAAGAAAAAGTATGTGAACCCTTTGGAACATGTTGGTTTTCTGCATTAATTGTGATAAAATGTGATCTCATCTTCATCAAAGTCACATGTACAGAAAAACACAATGTGCTTAAGCTAACAACACACAAACAATTATTATCTTTCATGTCTTTATTGAACACATCCCATTAAACATTCACAGTGGTGTGGGAGTAAAGTAAGTGAATCCCTTGGCTTATGACGCCAACAAAAGCTAATTAGTGTCAGGAGTTGGCAAACCTGGAATCAAATTAATTAATTGAGCTTGGAGGTGTGGGTTAAAGCTACTTTGACTTATGAAAAGCACTCTAACATTTTGAGGTTGAACCATCTGCTGACGTGGACCATTCCTTGCAAACAACCTATGATCATTTAGGTTTTTAGATTGCTTTACATGAATCTGTAAAGGGTTACAAAGTTATCTCAAAGAGTTTAGATATTCATCTGTCCACAGTTAGACAAATTGTCTATCAATGGAGATGATTTAGTACTGTAGCTACTCTCCCTAGAATTGGCCGTCCAGCAGAGATAACTCAAAGGGAACACCACAAAATATCCCTTTAGTGACAGCTAAAGACTTGAAGGAATCGCTGGAACTGGTTAACATCTCTGTTCATGGGTCTGCTATACTGAAAACATTAAACAGCCATGGTGTTCATGGCAGGACACCACGAAGGAAGCCGTTGCTTTCCAACAAAAACATTGCTGCGAACCTGAAGTTGCCAAAGACGCCCTGGGAAATTCTTTGTGGACTGATGAAACTCTATGGTTAAATGGTTTGGGGAAAAACACACAACAATGACCTTAAATCCACTACAGAATGGCTTAAAAAAAAAGAAAATCCCCCTTTTGGAGTGGCCGAGTCACAGCCCAGATCTTAACTCAATAGAGATGCTGTGAAATGACCTCAAGAGACCCGTTCACACCAGACATCCTAAGAATATGGATGAGCTGAAGCAGTTCTTTATGGAAGAACGGTCCAAAATTCCTACCAGAAACTCTTGGTTAAGGTTGTTGCTTCCAGAGGAACATCAACCAGTTATTAAATCCAAGGGTTCGATTACTTTTTCCACAGCACTGTGAATGTTTCACAGGCTGTGTTCAATAAAGACATGAAAGATTATAATTGTTTGTGTGTTGTTAGCTTAAACACATTGTGTTTGTCTATACTGGTGACTTTGATGAAGATGAGACCACATTTTATGACCAATTACGCAGAAAAGCAGTTCATTCCAAAGGGCTCACATACATTTTCTTGCCACTGTAGATAATATCAAACCTCATTAAAATCTCTTCTTTTGTGTTTTGAAGAAGAAATAATGTCATACTGATTTGGAACGGCATGAGGGTGAGTAATGGCATTATATTTGACTGACAGCACAAACTTATGTCTCCTGTTTGTGCCATCATGTACCGTCTCAGATTGTTTGACATAAAACAATATAGTTAGATATAAATGGATGGCATATCTGTCCTCTAGGCATGTAGTTTTACTGGGATGTCAGTTTCAATGACAGATTTATCATGATGCAGTTTTCCTAGAAAGTGACTGTTGCTATTATTGACAACCCTGAGCTTGCGTGGTAATAAAAGCACTAGCACACAAGTTAGAGATAAAACAAACACCAATGTTACAGGCTCTGTTAAAGTTTATCAAGTTTTTCTGGAAGTCTGAAAAGTGGCATTTTTGGTCATCTCATTTTCTTTTTATCTTGAGAACATTTGTGGCAGCTAAACCTTGTGATTCTTCTGCTTTTAGAAATAATTTACTATCCCACTCTAGATAACAAAGCTGGTGACATCTCTGACATTAAACCTGAGCTGAATAGTGAACCTGGTTTTCTATTGAAGAACCATCAAAAACATATTCATAGTAGAATAAACTACAGGATTTAAAGCTTAAAAAAGCACCCAAAAGTGTCATAAAAGTAGTCAGTGTGAATCATATTCCAAGTCTTCTGAAGACATTTGATCATTTGTGTAATGAATGGAATGAAACGTAAGACGTTATTCGCTCTTAAATAAAACAAAATCCTTTAAAAAGCACTTAAATCAAATATGGTGACTACATACAGTTGCAAGAAAAATATGTGTACCCTTTGGAATTGTAATGTTTTAACAAACCAGTATGACTTACTTTCTTCTGTGGAACACAAAGGAGTATTTAGGCAGAATGTTAGTCTCAGTCACCATTCAATTTGGAAAAAGGAGCATTCTTACATTTTTTTCTATTGTGTTTCACAGAGGAAAGAATTCTTATAGGGCTCTATGATTTTGGAAATCACAGACGGAATCACAGAATCCAGTCTTAAAAACAGAATTAACTATAAAATACAAAAACTTTACTAGAATTTGATATATTTGCAATAAAAATGAATGTTTGAATGCACAGTTAATCAAATTAAAATCATGATGTGTCCTAATGTGATTATTGTGATTAACAACAAAGGCTGCAATTTAATTAAATAAAGTTTGCATGTGCTGCATGTGTCAAAATGAATGTGTGAAGCCTCTCTCTTGAATTGTCGTCACTGGCAGCCTTTTCCCTCCCGTGCCCCCATCAGGCTGATTGGGGACTGGGCGTGCTTTGTTCCACCCTCTCAGGCAGACGGCAGCCGCTCCTCCCCGGGCGGACCGGAGTCAGACCTATGACCCCCGGCGGACAGATCGCCCCTCCATGTTCCCGGCGACTCGTGGGGACACTTCTCCACCCCTGGCAACGGCCCTACCGCTCCAGGTGGTTGGGGAGTCGTTTCCCTCCTACCCTCACGGACAGCGGTCTTCTTTCAACCCCTCCGCATTTCTGGGGGATGGCAGGGCACTCCTCCGCCCCTGGCAGCAGCTTCATCATTCCAGGCGGTCGGGGAGTCCACTCCCCACTCGCCTCGAGGACAGCGGCCGTTCCCTGCATCCGGGCGGTCAGGCAACTCCGTCCCCCGGCGGATGGCAGCGGCGCTCACCTGGGTGGACGGCAGTGTCGAGGACGGCAGTGTCTTTGTTTAGACACCCTTTTATTAATGAAATTAACCTGTTGAATATGGTATTCAGAAATAATACATGGAATAACATGGAATTTGTGACAAAATAAAGCAGAATTTTGAATAAAATTCAAACAAATTCATTGGGCTCTAGTCATATAGGTTTGAAACAACATAACGGTGAAAAAAAAATGCAACGGGGAGGGGGGTCAAAGCAGAGGACAAGCTGTAACAAACTCCCACCTTGAGAAATTCTTCCTGACTAGTGTCCAACTAAAGTGCCATTTCACAAGCTCAATGCCCTAATTAAAATGGATGAACATTGCTACAAACGGTCTGCTGTCATTTGTCAAACTCTTGCTGTGCTTTGACAAGCAAAGTGGAAATAATTGCATTTTAGTGTAACGCTAAAAATTCCAGTAAGCCAAGGTGAGCAGTGATGGCGGTAACTTGCCAGATTGTGTGAAACTCAACGCTGGCTGATGTCTCATTTCCAATCAGCAGCTGCTCGAAGAGCAAAGCCATGCCCACACTTCCTTTCCATCCATCATAATCATGTTTAAATACTCTAACACTGAGAAGATTTTATTCTCGATCATCGTTTCCTCTTAATTTATCCATCAATCTATTGTTGTTTTAATTACCGGTGCCATTCATCAACATTTTTAGCATGGGAAAACGCATTAATTGTGGGTGCAAAAATAGTAGTCTCATCTTGACTACTTTTCTTGGCACAGAAAGCATCATCCATCCACACTGTAAAAATGAACAGACACTCAGGGCACCAATTGAGGTTGCTAACTTAATATATTTTAATATTATGTAATATACTGTAAGCTACAAGTAATGACACCAGTCTGTAACAGTATCGGTAATACCAAATACCAACTCAGTTTAACGATCATATGCTGTCTGGTGGCTGCTTTCCAGTGTGGACGGCCAAAACACCTGTCTTTGTGAGGTATTGGACTTCGTCCATCCAGATGCAATAAGTAATAAAGATTTAGATATAATGCTGAAATCAAAGAGTAATATACAGATGTGCTCAAGGGGTTTGTAAACCTTAAGTCACAAGCCAGAATATTTCCCTTTTTTTTTCTTTATTAAGACAATGCCACAAGCCTTGCAAACTTTATATCCACAGAGGTTTGGGCCAAGCCCGGATATCCACTGAGCCTTAAAACTGCCCCAGGTCTTTATTTCTGCAGTTCTAGCAGGAACTAAAAGTATGTTTCTCAGACAACCAAAAGAGTCTCAAATCATCATAGCTAGTTTACAGTTTCAGTTTTAAGAAATGTTAAATGCTAAACTTCATAACACCCCACATTCTCACATCCACACACTCAAACCAAAGGGATAACAACAAAACTGTTTTCGACTACACACTATACTTCTCAATTTTAATGTCATACATTTCTTCAGAAAGCCTATGGGCCCAGAGCTAAAGCTCAGGTAAGTCTGCACATCAATGTAGCCCTGCATTAGAAGTACCAGCTGGGTAGGGTGGCATAACAAGCTCGACAGCCAGGCATCCATTTTCAATCTGATCTCAGAATGTTTGACTACAAAGTAAAATAAACTACTGACCCAGTTCAAAGCAAGACTTATTTGTGAACAGCTGTTGTGTAGCATGCAAGATTTACCCTAGTGAGCATCTGCTATTGCAAATTGATTACCCAGGGGTAGAGCACAATGTGCCACCCGCTCCAGACTTATCACAGCTGTTGCTTTGATTAAGAGGCGAACAAGCTCTCAGCCTGGTACTGGTCCACAGAGGGGCGCAGACTTGTGTGGTTAAGAGAGACAGAAGAATGGAAGGAGGATCAGTTGTCTTCTGGCCAATCGAAAATACTTTAAAGGAAGGAGGTGTTGATATGCAAAGAATGTATGAGGTGCACATCATTAACATTGTCTTAACAAGGCACAACACAAGTAAGTGTTTAATGTTAAATCGTACCTCTTTCGTGTGAAAGGTGAAGTGTGTACTATGGACGGATGGACGATAGAACGATTCAGTATTGAACAAACACAATCTGTTTTAACTAATAACACAAATAATTGTATTGTTCTTGTACATATTGAATATATCATTCAAGCATTCACAGTGTAGGATGAAAAAAGTATGTGAACCCCTAGGCTAATGACATCAACAAAAGCTATTTAGACTCAGGAGTTGGCAAACCTGGCATCCAATCATTAATTGAACGAGATTGAAGGTGTGGGTTAGAGCTACTTTGACTTATAAAAAGTACTCAAACATTTTGAGGTTACTATTCACAAGAAGCATCTGCTCATGTGGACCATACCTTGCAAGAAAGTTTTGCATAAAGCTGGAAAGGGTTACAAAGCTATCTCGAAGAGCTAACTTTGTCTATAAATGGAGACTATTTAGTACTGTGGCTACTCTCGCTAGAAGTGGCCATCCAGCCAAGATGACTCAAAGAGCACACCGCAGACTGCTCAATGAGGTAAAAAAGATCCCTGGAGTGACCGCTAAAGACTTGAAGGAATCACTGGAACTGGTTAGTATCTCTGTTCATGAGTCTACTATACTGAAAACATTAAACAGTCCATGGCAGGCCACCACAAAGGAAGCCGCTGCTTCAGTAAACCTTTGACAATCAACACTGTTCACCACTGTATCCACAGATGCAAGTTAAGGCTTTACTATGCAAAGCAGAAGCCCAACATCAACACTGCCCAGAAGCGCCGCCAACTTCTCTGGGCTTGTTCTCATCTTAGATGGAAAGCAGAACAGTGGAATCCTGTTTTGTTTTCCGATGAGTCCACATTTTAAATAGTTTTTGGAAAAAACAGCTGTTGTTTTCTTAAGGCCAAAGAGGAAGTCATGGTGTGTCTGTCATGGTGTGGAGTGGTGGTGTGTAGTGGTCTGAAGCACTAAAATGTTAAGCAGAAGGTTGTTGGTTCGATCCCCACAGCCACCACAATTGTGTCCTTGAGCAAGGCACTTAACTCCAGGTTGCTCCGGGGGGATTGTCCCTGTAATAAGTGCACAGTAAGTCGCTTTGGATAAAAGCGTCTGCCAAATGCATAAATGTAAATGTAAATGTAATGGTGTGTCAGTACCCATGGCATGGGTAACTTGCACATCTGTGAGGGCACCATTAACGCAGAATTTCTTTTTTAAATGTTGGAGCAACATATACTGCAATCCAGAGGCTGTCTTTCCAGGGACATCTCTGCATTTCAAGCAGGACAACGCCAAATTACATACTGCCTGGATTAGAAGTGCATGGCTGTGTAAGCAGCGAGTACGGTGGCCTGCCTGCAGTTCTGACCTGTCTCCAATTGAGAATGTGTGGTGCATTATGTAGCTCAAAATATGGCATTGAAGGCCCCGTACATTTGCCCAGCTGAAGACCTGCATAATGGATGAATGTTGGAAAATTTCATTAGCAAAACTTAACCAACTTGTGTCTTCAGTGCCCAAATGCTTAATAAGTGTTATTAGAAGAAACGGTGATGTTACACAGTGGTAAATATTCAACTGTCCCTCAACTTTTTTGGGCATGCACAAAATAACATGACAATCAATATCCAACCTTGGAGCTTCTAATCATGCTAATATCTAACACCATGCACAGCTGTTCCCTCAAGAGTTTTTAGTACTTCACCCACGCAGCCAAATCAAAATAAAAAGCAAGTAACAAAATCAGTCTCGCCAAACTTGTGCTCTCCTTTAAAACTCGAATTATTCCCCAGCTCCCCAAAACACCTCTTCAATTTAGAGGATTTACTCAGCCTACACCTGACCCAGGAAATGGGTCTCGTCTTTGTCTTGACATGAACGGATATCATCATCGCCACCTGATGAAGGCTTATTCAGTTAATCACTTCATTAGTTTGGCAGGGACGTGATCTAGGACTGGATCTATACCTCTCAATATCACAACTGATCCTTAGAGGCTCTGCTAAACACTTAATACACAATCATTTGTTTCTTAATGTTCTCGTCTAGTCTCGCCAAACAAGATCTCAATGAAAAGGTCGCTTCTTGTTGCACGCAGGTGCTCCACATAGTATCATTATGTTAATGTGTAAATATTGATGTTTTATGACCAGAATTCTGCATAAACAGAATGCTTTGCATAAGAAGAGTAAACAAACATGAAATGATAAATTAGGCCATTATGGTTATGTTTGTTTAACTACATAAAATGGCTCATGGAGAGACATTTGTATGCCATGTCATGAACGCAAGGTGATTATATAAAGAGCTGAATGTTTTTCGTACATTAAGTGATTATGGAAGAGCAAAATAGCTATCCTTAAGAGACCGCAATAGAGAATCATTATATCAATCTAAAGTAATTCCATGAATTACTACAAGTTGGACAGAAAGGGGTGTTGGAAAGAGAGCAGTCAGAATATTAGCGGCGAAACAAATGACTGCGTTGACATCAGGGAAATTACATAATATCCTATACAAAGTTTAAGTGTTTCATTCTGCTTGCAGAAAGACCTTATCCCAGGCATTTATCTGACACCATAAATCCAACTTTTATGCCAGAAAAGCCAAAATGAACAGTGTATTTTGTTGTTGTTGAAAAAGTAGCCAATTGCAAAGTGAGGAAACTCTTCCAAAAACCACAGCTTATGTTCCATAAGATGATTGAATGAAACATTTGTAGGTCAGTAAGCTTCTATGTCATCGATTGCCTTTAAAGGACACGATCTCTAATGTTAAATTTCTTTGATCAAGCATTTGGCTAGTGAATTCATTACTTTTAGCACCTAGGCACAAGAGAATATGAACATGCGTGCATATGTGTTCTGCATAGCTTATCTGTCCTTGACATACAAAAGCAACCTCTGGTCACAAATCTAATTTAATCTTTTTATCAAGGGGACTGTTTTTCATTCCACACCACTCCTCTATTTAGGGGTTCGAATGCATGCCAGTGCGGTTAAAGCAAAATGAAATTTTCAACAAACATACGGCTGTATATTTGATCTCATATAACAAGAAAAACGCATTTTGAGATAAACATTATACTGTACCTTATTGATGTTTTTAGAAATATAGTTATACTTATTGCTAAGGCACCTAGCTACCACCTATGCCCTAGCAACTGAGTAGAAACACATTAGCACCTGTATAGCAATGCCCTAGCAATGTGACAGTGACTTTATTATGGGCAAGCACCAACAGAGAAAGTAAAGTGAAAATATTGATAGGAGCTTGGTCATGTTATGTTTTCTTGTATTTGTTCCACAGTGACGTTTGGTCATTCGGTATTACCGGTGTCCTAATGAACTCTTTTCTTCTCTTCCTTTTACAGGAGGAAGGCGTTAGCTTTATTGATCAGTGTGCTTGTCTGTCTGCATCACAAACTTGTTGTGTATTAACGTTTCATTGAAGAAGTGAAAGGAGACGGCCAAAGCAAGAAGAGACTGACAGTTGATTACTTGACGGTTGTTTACGTTGTGTGAAGTGGCCCCCAAAAACTATAAGACTTTTAATCCACACTTATTCATATTTGAATGTCTTTGAATTACATAACATATAAAACCAAGTGGCATTTATTGTAAAGATATATAGCAGAAGCGCATCTACATGTAGATTTTGCCATTTAAAGTCTCTAGGCACGATCATGATTTCAAGCTCGATTACACTTCCTAGTGCTTGGCGCATACACGGAGCGCTAGATTGTGCTAGGAAGTGTAATTGAGCTAGAAATCATGATAGCCAAGGAGACTGCTGATGTTGAGATTTATAGTCAAAAAAGGAGTTATATTTTGGTCTGTTCTCACCATGAAACCGATAGGATCGCTTCAGATGACATGGATTAAGCCACTGGAGTCTTATTGATTACTTTTATGCTCACTTTATGTGCTTTTTGTAGCTTCAGAATTTTGGTTACCATTCACTTGCATTGTAAGGACCTTCAGAGCTGAGATATTCTTCTAAAAATCTATGTTTGTGTTCAGCAGAAGAAAGAAAGTCATACATCTGGGATGGCATGAGGGTGAGTAAATGATGAACGAATTGCCATTTTTGGGCAAACTATTCCTTTAAGTGCCCAAGTAATTTTGGGGGCACTACATGTCTTCGAGTAAGACTTCAGCACACACACATACGCCGTCTGTCAATCAAACAGGGCGCAGCTGTTACTAGATCGCTAGTGATTTATATAATTTTGTTATCAATTAATCACTCTGGATTAGTTTCAACACAGAATAAGAACTTTCTAATAAGTGACACAGGCCTAGGCAATCACAAATATTGACGTTTAAATCAATTTAAATTCTATTTCACTTGCCCCTTCAAAAATCCACTTGTCCCAGACAAGCGTTAATGTCGAGCCCTGATTAAATACTGTATTCAACATAATCCGATAACAATTTTTTCTTCTGCTGTATAGCTCCTAAAGTAAATGTATGTTGTTTTAAAGGAGTTTTAAATATATATATTATATACAAGCCAAAAAAAGACTAATCAAAAACGTATTTTGTTCCAGTGTATAATGGTTAAGACTACACCCTCTCACCTTTCTGTTCACTTCGATCCATCTTTAACTCACAAAAAACAAACTTTCTCTTCTTTATATAGCTGCGTATTGGCGATTATCTTCATGATAAGATACACACATATATTATGATTCACTACATTGTGAGCAATCACGTTATAATCTAGCTGCAGCAAATGTGCGCGAGTGACCAGAGCGTCCCAGGGCCAGAGTGCGCATCAGCCGGGAGATGATTCAATCTCTTCCTCGGTCACTTCACGCAACTCATAGATGCGGCGCTGACCACACAGAGAAATGCCAGTTGCAGAGTTTATGTTCATAACCCGCTTCCTTATTATTTGAACTTTAATTAAAGATGCTTTAAAGATATAATGCCGAGGTGAAACAGAATGCGGCACAATAATAATTTTTTCTCGATTATCTTGTTTTCATAATCATTGGAAGCCAAAATCGGAATTGAAAATAAAATTAGATTAACCACCCAGCCCTACTCCAGTCCTATCAGTAATCTTATAAAAGCCGTTTTATTCTACACGATGAGGATCCGCGTATGTTAGAATCACATGACCAGCCGAATACTACTCAATCTCAGTAACCGTCCTGTTATTGGACACTTTCACTCATTGATTAATCATGGCTGACTGTGAATAGTACATTTCTACAATGGCATCTGAAACTGAAAACTATTATTTTAAATTGTGTTGCATCAGTGTCTAAGATGACACAAACACAAAAGTTACTGAGTGCACCTTTAATGTAAATGCTTTATAAAAATATAAGCTTTACATTTCTGCCTTTAAATGTTCACCATTCACTACCATTGTAGTGCCTCACTGTAACCTCGATTTTAGATTTTTATTTAATTATTATATATATATATATAAAAAAGGAGGGACTAGTTTAAATACATTTTTGTGGTACTCTACATTATGCCACAAATGCTGATGATTGAGCTTAACTTGTATTGAACCCGGAATATTCCTTAAAACATCGTCATCATGAGCGATACCTCAAGACATCCAGCTTTATGAGGAGAGGTGCGCTTCTACTTTTCTAAGCAATCAGACTCAAAATGTTTTCCCTGGTGGATGATAAAACATGCGGGGAAAAAAATCCCATAGATTTACATTGAGCCATAAATACCAGAATAGATCATTTCACAGAGGGCTATTTTGACTTGGGACAGTAAGCAACAACCAAGGAACCACCCAAACCCTCTTGCAACTACCTATCAACACCCTGGCAACCACCCAGAACAGCCTAGCCTCAAGGCAGCGAGTTTTGCACAGGCAAGCACCACTCACATTTTCTTCATTGAGTTTAAAGATTAATATTAAAAAACACCATGAAACAGGCACTCAACATTCTCAGAGCGATTTCAAACCGTGACTCTTGCGAACAAATGACATTTGTCAGCTTGGCTCTTGAACTGGCTAGGGTTGAGAACCTCTGCCCTACGACCTTTTCGATCAGCTTTCCTTTAGACTTGGCAACAAAACAAAGGTGACAACAAGGTCGAAGCAAAACGCTGAAATCAGAAGTTTACTGTAGAGCAGTTAGCATTGCTGAAACAAACTTGTTCTCACGTCCACAACGTCCTTACGAAACTGAAGGGCAATCTATGGAATGCCAGCCTGTATTAGAAATGATTTAACCTGCATGTCCTCCTTTGGCCCTGGGCACCAATACAGAGTATCGGTTTCCACGATGGCTGGATGAGAATGGCGAGCGTAAATCCACATTCTTCAGCATGGATGAAGTAGCAGATGAAGAAAACGAAGTAAAGGATCTTCAGACAGGCAAACATTTTCCATTGTGGCCATAAATAATGACTATAAAACAAATCCTCGGCTCAGAGACTCCGAAGCTTTTCAACAAATCAACTTTGAAGATTATTGGTGCAGCAAGGACACGGTTTGTCAAAGCACATAAACTTCTCGAGTCACAAGCAATACTCATGGTGGAAATACTGTAGGCAGGCACGTGCATATGGTTAATGGTCTGCACTTAAATAGTGCTTTTTTTAACCTTAGAGGTTTTCAAAGCGCTTTACACTGTGAACTCATTCACCCATTCACACACACTCACAGACCAATGACGGCAGAGCTGCCATGCAAGGCGCTAGCCTGACATTGGGAGCAACTTGGGGTTCAGTGTCTTGCCCAAGGACACTTCGGCATGTGGAGTCATGTGGGCCGGGAATCAAACCACCAACCCCTGCGATTAGCGGCCAACACCTGAGCCACAGCCGCCCCATGTGCACACATAGACATCAACGGTGGCTTGAGCACCTGCCCTTTTTTCTGGGGTGCTTTTTAAAAGAAAATGTATTAATGAATTATATATATATATATATATTCAGGCAACAGCAGGCAGCAGCCCCTCCCATCTCCTATCCCAGTTGTGTTTTTCTTGGCTTGTGTGGAGGTGAGTGGTGATGAACAAAAGACTAAGCTACCAATGCCTCGACTTTATAGCTAATTAGCCAAAAGCCAAATCTGGTTAACTTGTGTCTTGCTAACATGCATGACTCATGAGCTACTAGCTAATGTAATAAGTTAGCTTAAGTTTAGCTAATGCAATATATCATGGCCATACAGGCTAAAGTACTGTACTTAATGGAGACACACAGGTGAATAGTCAAATGTATGTCTAATAACGTCATCACTATCTCCACATTGCTATGCAAATTAGGAATTAGGTGGCATACATTTGACATAGGATAAACAAAATAACTATATCATTTAAACGTTCAAGAACTTTTTTTGTAATAATTTCATTTAAGTTGCTGTATTTTTGTATTTTGTCAATTATTTTTTACAGTGTTTATTTTTTCATTATTTTTGCAGTGGAATTTTTTTTTTCATTATTTTTACTGTGTTTTTGTTTCATTATTTTTGCAGTGGGATTATTTTCATAATTTTTGCAGTGTTTTATTTTTCCCATTATTTTTGCAGTGGGTTTTTTTTTTTTTTTTACTTTGTTGGTCAGTCTATAGTTATCTTCAAGCATTTTTTGGCATTTAAACACTTCATACCTAACTTGGGTAAAATAGAATGCATTTACCCAAAATGATCATTTACTCACGCTTATGTCATCTCAAACTCAAATGACTTTCTGCAGCAGAAGATGTTTTTGATAGATATGAGATGTGTTTGTACATATAATACAAGTCAATGGGGTCCCATAAGGTAACCTATACAACTCGAGTGGTTTAATCCATGTCTTCTGAAGCGATACGATCAGTTTTGTGTGAGAAACAAATACAAATGTAACTCTTTTCACTTTAAATCTTGACATCTGCAGTCCCCTTTGTGCGATCATGATTTGATTACACTTCCTTGTGCATGACGCATATGCAGAGCGCTGTAACCACAATCTGTGCATGTACGCATTAAGCCATCTGTGTGCATCTTTCTAAAATTGTTAATATAAGAAGGATGGACAAAGTTGAATGTAGAACAAATTCTCTTATCTCTTTGTTTGTTGATCTTTTAATCAAGCCTTTGTAAAAGGGCATATTGCAAGAGGTCACATGATTCACCTAGACTGACCCTGTCGACACGTTCCACTCTGCACGAAATAAACAGACAGGACCTTTTCTCACCTGTACAGCTCACTGCATCCTGCATGACTGATCATCGTAACGACTGCCACTGCTCTTCGTTCAGCAACCCGCACTCCTCACTTCCTGTTAATTACTCTGGTCAATCAACAACTTTCCGGGGCACTTCCTCCTAAAGAAAATGTGTGTCCTCGTTCTCCACTACACTGGTGCAGAATACAAATACTGCAAGGAATAACAATCTTGCATTTCTCGCTTTTTAGCATTACGTTCAGTGCATTCAAGCTATACATTTGATAACGCTTTACAATAAGGTTTCATTTGTTAACATTAGTTAATGCATTAGGGATCCGAACCAACAATTAACAATATATTGTTTACAGCATATATTAAACTTTATTAATGTTAATTAACCTGTTGATGTACGCCCCCTTTTTGAGCACAAACCATGAAAATGACGTACCTGAACTTAAATGGTTGTATTTACGGGACCCTTTGGAGTTTGGACACAGTTGTAGTATCTTTTGAAAGAAGACACTTTGGGCTTTATTTCACAAGTTTCAGAATTAATATACACTCACCTAAAGGATTATTAGGAACACCTGTACAATTTATCATTAATGCAATTATCTAATCAACCAATCACATGGCAGTTGCTTCAATGCATTTAGGGGTGTGGTCCTGGTCAAGACAATCTCCTGAACTCCAAACTGAACGTCAGAATGGGAAAGAAAGGTGATTTAAGCAATTTTGAGCGTGGCATGGTTGTTGGTGCCAGACGGGCCGGTCTGAGTATTTCACAATCTGCTCAGTTACTGGGATTTTCACGCTCAACCATTTCTAGGGTTTACAAAGAATGGTGTGAAAAGGGAAAAACATCCAGTATGCGGCAGTCCTGTGGGCAAAAATGCCTTGTTGATGCTAGAGGTCAGAGGAGAATGGGCCGACTGATTCAAGCGGATAGAAGAGCAACTTTGACTGAAATAACCACTCGTTACAACCGAGGTATGCAGCAAAGCATTTGTGAAGCCACAACACGCACGACCTTGAGGCGGATGGGCTACAACAGCAGAAGACCCCACCGGGTACCACTCATCTCCACTACAAATAGGAAAAAGAGGCTACAATTTGCAAGAGCTCACCAAAATTGGACAGTTGAAGACTGGAAAAATGTTGCCTGGTCTGATGAGTCTCGATTTCTGTTGAGACATTCAGATGGTAGAGTCAGAATTTGGCGTAAACAGAATGAGAACATGGATCCATCATGCCTTGTTACCACTGTGCAGGCTGGTGGTGGTGGTGTAATGGTGTGGGGGATGTTTTCTTGGCATACTTTAGGCCCCTTAGTGCCAATTGGGCATCGTTTAAATGAGCATTGTTTCTGACCATGTCCATCCTTTTATGGCCACCATGTACCCATCCTCTGATGGCTACTTCCAGCAGGATAATGCACCATGTCACAAAGCTCGAATCATTTCAAATTGGTTTCTTGAAATTGAGTTCACAAATTGAGTTCACTGTACTAAAATGGCCCCCACAGTCACCAGATCTCAACCCAATAGAGCATCTTTGGGATGTGGTGGAACGGGAGCTTCGTGCCCTGGATGTGCATCCCACAAATCTCCATCAACTGCAAGATGCTATCCTATCAATATGGTCCAACATTTCTAAAGAATGCTTTCAGCACCTTGTTGAATCAATGCCACATAGAATTAAGGCAGTTCTGAAGGCGAAAAGGGGTCAAACACAGTATTAGTATGGTGTTCCTAATAATCCTTTAGGTGAGTGTATGTTGTTATTTTTTAAAGTTAAAGAAGCTGAAGTTTATAGTAATGGAAATATTTTGCTGAACATGTTTTTATAATCTAAAAAAAAAACAATAATAAAAGTACCAAGACAACCCGGAAATACAATGTTCTTAAAGCCACGGGTCTAAAGAAGTTACGTTTCAAATTTGAAGATGATCTCACAAAAAATGAGGTTCCTGCAGCTTTTTCTCTGTAAAATCGCTGGAAGCGTACGGAGTCAAATTAAGGCTCCGCCTTTCAAGACGACACAAAATCTGACGGCACTGCTCGGCTATTATGAATAAAACTACGCTGCATTTTTTTAAATAGACTTTGGAGACGGGCTCATTTTGTTTACAGGACTCTAATATATATGATAATATACAGATTTACAACATGAATGCTGCTCAGATTGCATAGTTTGTTGAAGAACGATGACGAAGGGTAATTCTTCCAACGAAATCTCCAAAATTGTTTGTCAAGATTAGGTTTCACAAAATATTTCAAATCATAAAGAAAGCCTGAGAACAAATTTAGCTTCCGTTAGCCAAAACTACATCGCTCAGGATGGCCCATTTAATGGTCTAGATTCAATAAAACAGGCAAGTCTCATGACAAGCCTTGATAATAGAATGAGTTGGCTTGTACAAAAACGACTTTAAATCCCATAGGGAAATATTAACGGACCAACCAAAAATGTTACGATTTATCCTACGTTTAACCCCTAACCCAAACTCTAAACCGAACCATGATTGTAATAGGAAAATCATGTTGTGTGCCACAAAGAAAGAAAACATTGGGGTTTGGAACAACATTACATGATTAAGGAAGCGCATTACAGACTATTAACATACATCAGTCATTTTTGTTGCAAAATAAATATGAAATGAGAAACAAAATTTGTTTACTGACGTTTCAATGCTTAAAATAAAGTGCTGGATAAGAGGCTAACTAAAATGTGTCCATTTGAAATTCTGTTTGTTGATTGGTTGGTCTACATGGGAATAAAAGTTGTAGGATATCTTATGATTTCACCAGTTGTATTACACAGGCGATGTCTCTTTCAAAAAGGCAGTTGGCTCTTTTATCTGAGAGGTGGGACTTCTTTCCTACAACCACCATATTTAGTCTTGCAATTTGTCCCACTTATTTATTATATTCGAGAAGGTGTGGGTGCACATTAAGCGCCTCTTTTCAATGCTGCAGTTTATATTCTGGGAGAGTGAAGTTAAAAATAAACTCGCCGCTAAAATTATATCCTTGTCCACTGTGAAAATTCATTCTGCCGTGCAAAGGCAAAAGGACGTAACTTCGTTTTTGGTCTCAAATGAGTTATTGATATTTTTGAGACACTCAAGTTCTCCTTTATCATGTGGATAAGTATGTTGAGTCAATTTAGTTGTTTTTTCGAGAAAACAATGGGTTGTCTTTGATTTTTTTTTTTATGTAGATAAATGTAATTACTAAAACTTCTAATTGCCAGATTTCCAGTGTCCTACCTATAATACATTTGTCTGGACAACTAAAAAACTTGAAAGTAATTTTTCTCAGATCCAACTCTAGCGAGTTATGGTCTTTTGCCTTTGTAGGGCAGCATTGTAGCTCTGAACAAAGCACCGTCCACACAGAGGTTACTGCCAAAACAAACAACTTCCTATTGGTCAACATGGTGAACCAAACTTGAACTTCATGCGAAATGCACGAGGGGAAATTCTTCACCACCGGAAGTCCATTGCATGGAAATTCATGATTGTGAGGATTCCCATTGAGATGACTATATTGCCTACAAAAGTTCGCCATGACAAGGTTAATGTAAACATACATTTCTGACATTAGTATGTCGCTAAGCTAACATGCTAACACTTAAGAATAGGGTATACTTCGCTCTTCCACATGCCCTTATGTCTTGCACACGGTTAAGCATTCTAGCCTTTCAAAGTATACTCTTGACCGTGAGCCTGCGCATATGCGTGTCTAGAAAAACTGGGCTATACTGGGCTGATGACGAAAATCTGCATCACGAACACGGTGCGCAAGACATAGCGGCAGAGACAATTTAGCAGAGATGAACCAATGGTTTTAAAATGAATGGGTGAAATTGAAATGCTCAACAGCCAACAGATGTAGTAAAGGAAGTACAGCCTTACAGGTAAAAAAGCCAATAACCTTTTAGATATTGTATGTATGATACTATTGTAGTCAGATTTTACTGCTGATTTCAAATATGTTCTTTGATCGTAATCATGACCAACCATTTTGGAGATTTCGGTCTTTCCCCATTCAAGTAAATAGGAGATGCACTGTTATGCCGCTTGTTCCAAAGATGGCCACAGAGTGGACTGAAATGGCGGCAGTGGTGGCTCAGTGGTTAAGGCTCTGGGTTACTGAGCAGAAGGTCGGGGGTTCAAGCACCAGCACTGCCAAGATGCCACTGTTGGGCCCTTGAGCATGGCCATTGACCCTATCTTCTCCAGGGGCGCCATATCATGGCTTCTATACGTTTCAGCACTGTATGAAAATATATTTTGATAACACTTTACAATAAGGTTCCATTCTTTAACATTAGTTAATGCATTCGGCATCATTAACTAACAAAGAGAATATATATTTTTACAGCATTTATTAATCTTTGTTTTTACACCGGATTTGAAGAAAACCAATATCTCCATTTTTTTCTTTTTCCATGCTGCCATCCAGCTGCATACAACCAGACTGAGAAACCAGCTGTGGAGGGGCATGGAGGAACAGATGGCTCTGTGTGTGTGTGTGTGTGTGTGTGTGTGTGCGCTTTCTGGCAGATATTCATCTGTGCTTCAGACCATCATCATCCCTTCATGTAAATCCTAACTAGCATGAATAGATTTGACATAGGCCTTGTCAGCAGTGGTTAAGATGAAGGTTTAATTGGGGCCAAGAATTGTATTGTGACAACTTCTCTCCAATCTCTCAAACAAGCTGGTAAAATTATCAGAAAAACCTGTTAACATTTGGTGCTCCCTGATGTTGGGGGGGGGGGGGTCGTATCATTTTACTATGTTGTTTACTGTCAAATATTTAAAGAATCTTGACTAACAATATATTTTTTTGAATGCTTTTAAACTCAAGAAAAGAAAGATAAAAACTATTTTCACTCGAAAAACAAGAAATGGTATTAATCAAAAGTCTGTTTAGATGTCTTGATTCTGCGGCTCACTCTCAAGATTTGAGGTCAACCAGATTTTGTTCACTGAAATGTACAGTAGTTTTATCAGGCGCGGAGAAACACGAAACATTTTCAGTATTTTATTTCCAAATAAAACAGCATCAGCAGAAGATATAATCAAACAGATTAAAAACATCAGCAAAAGCAAAAAGAGGTTAAAGAGAAAGGTTAAACGCCCTTTTTAGAGGTGTGAACAGTACAATCAATCAATAGAAGCCCTGTCAGCAGACCGACTTCGCCAATGGACACAGCACAGGAGGTCTGTACATGAGATTAGAGAGGTTCAGAAAAGTCAATAAAAAATAAGGGACAGCTTTGGTCTTGAAGACTATGAGATTATTAACAGACCGTTAAAAGGCAAAGTTCACCTAAAAAGTCCTGTACTCATCTTTCATGTTTTTTTTCGCCCATGTGATATTCTTTGTTCCTTGGACAAAAAATATAAAGCTCCAAAAAGGGGAAAAAGGCACCAGAAACATATAATAAATGTAGTCCATACAGCTAATGTGCTTGATATACGTTTTTCCGAAAACACAACCATAGCTTTGTGCGTGGAACAGACCAAAATTGTCATTCACTAACAATCTTCCCCATTGCTGCGGCCCTTTGAACACGCTTACAAACATTCAAAATTGGCACATCACAACTGGTTATGAAACAAGCAAGAACCAATGCCATTCATGGCTTAGTTGGTAGAGCAGGGGCCGGTTGCATAAACATAGCCATTAACTTAAGACTGCATCGAACAATTAGTTTGACTAGCTAAAGACGCCATAGAAAGCCTGTTGCATGACAGTCTAATTTGCATTGCATTGTGGGAAAAATAAGACACTGAACAGCTTAAAAAAAATGGCCGACAGTGGACGCTCAATACATTTTTTATTCGCTGAGAATATTTGCTTATTAGAGGACTACAATGCTTCAAAATGTATTTAAATAAACACATTTAGTGATTTAAGCCAAATAATTAAAAACACAATATTTTGTTACCATTTTTGAGGTCAAAGTCTTCAACCAAGTCTCAACTCAAGCCCCTTTCAGCCCCCACTGGCTCAGCTGACAGTTATTTTCAATGGCACAATGGAAAGTAAACAAAAGTTAGCCTGAGGTGTGCTGTCTTACATTTTGGTCTTTAATTAGACTGATATAAGTTTTTATGCAACTGACTGAAAAAATTAAGACCAACATTTTAGACGACTAGTAAGACTAGTCTAAAACAGTTTTATGCAACCGGCCCCAGGTTGGCCACTAATCGCAGGGTTGGTGGTTTGAATCCCGGCCCACATGACTCCACATACCGAAGTGTCCTTGGGCAAGACACTGAACCCCAAGTCGCTCCCAATGGCAGGCTAGTGCCTTGCATTGCAGCTCTGCCGCCATTGGTGTATGAGTGTGTGTGTGTGTGTGAATGGGTGAATGAGTCACAGGGTAAAGCGCTTTGAATACCGTTAAGGTTAAAAAGGCGCTATATAAGTGCAGACCATTTACCATAAACATCAAAACAATGTGTTTTCTTTCGTGGCTAGCTGTAAGTCTTTCCTTTACAGTCAACGAATGCCATTAGAGATGATTTCCATCAGCATGTGTCAACAGAAAGTGCATAAAATTATATTAATAAACATGTGCAAAAACTCATGCTTACATTATTGCATCGGTTTCAAAGGAAAACAAGCTCGGATCACAATTCAGGATGACCTTGAAATGTCAATCCATACTGTATAAAGATAAAACTACGCAGAGAATCAAGAAACTGTTGAAGATGGATGGAGAATTCAGTCTGATATATACTATAAACCGTTCCAAAGTTTTGTGTTGTTTGCTTATTTGGGTCAAAACTATTAATATCTAACATGAGCTCAGGGTTGTTGGCCTGACCCTTCTGTTGGACAACACCAATCCAAAAGTTCTCTCTGAAACTGCTCCAGCTCAGATGGGAGGCCACATAAGGGATGTGGAGCACAAATACACACACATAAACACACACTCTTAACTGCACAATCAATGGCATCTTGTATTGTTATGATAAGTCATTGCATACCCAACACAATGTCTGTTTTAAAAGAAGGAAACCTTCTTTAGGCAAAAATCTTCGATAACAAAATGTACCAAACCTAATTTTGTGTGGGGTTCAAGTTGGCTGGTCATGCTAACTCACATCAATTGACAATCAACAGCAATTAAAAGTTGCTATAATACAATAGGAGTACAAAATGCTGCATAAAAAGATGCTGCTCGATACGCACACTAAAAAAATAGCTCTTTTGGCTATTATACAATTAGAATGGTGGGCTTGACGGTTTCAGCCACACCCTCTACAACCATGTAGCATTAGATTTGCTAATGCAATAGGCCTAAATGCCAGCATGGCATGATCACTGAATGCTAATTTTCCAACAAGCCAGTTTCTGAAATGATCGCCGTGTGCCATTAATGCGAAGAGGAAATCTCTTCAAGCAACAACAGTTCAGCTATAATGAGGTCAGCCACATAAACGACAGACGGGCTACTGTGTGCTGATGCATAAACACAAACAGGTGGATAAACATTGAGTCATCTGTTGTGTTATGTAATGCGTAAGCATAATCTGTCATCGGTTGCAACACATTACTAAGTTCCAATATCTCACAGAATACATCATCAGTAAAAAAAAACAGCAGGTCAGGAGCTTAATAAAGCTGCACCCAGGTCTGAGGTCACCACGAAGTGCCAAGAACTAGCTGAAGTTGGGTAAAGCTCATTACCCTTTGATTGTGAAACAGTGGAAACGTGTTATCTGAAGTGATAAATTACACTTCATCATCTGGCAGTCCGACAGATGAATCCAAGTTTGGCAAATGCAGAGAGAACTCATCCTGCCTGAATCATTGGCCTTGTGCCAAGTACACTTGACGTGGCCTTCGTGTCCATGAAGTCCATAGGGACCTTGACCATGAAACTGTAGGGTGTCACATTTGTCATTTTATGGTCCAAAAGGGTCTTATGGGCCTGCACTGGCCTGCATCACCACAAAAATGGCCGTAAGGGTTCAAGGCACCATTTGGAACAGAACAATAAGGCCAGCTAGAGAGTATGAAGGAGGAATGATGGTCTGGGGCTGTTTATTAATGTATGAGGTTTCACTGAAATTATATTTTTAGTTCATCCAAAAATGAAAATTGCCATTTACTCACCCCCATGTTGCACTAAACCCCTATGGCTTTCTTTCTTCTGCAGCGTGCTGATAAACATGATCTGGGGCGGCTGTGGCTCAGGTGGTAGAGCGTGTCGGCTGCTAATCACAGGGTTGGTGGTTTGATTCCCGGCCCACATGACTCCACATGCCGAAGTGTCCTTGGGCAAGACACTGAACCCCAAGTTGCTCCCAATGGCAGGCTAACACCTTGCATGGCAGCTCTGCCGTATTGGTGTGTGAATGGGTGCATGAGTCACAGTGTAAAGTGCTTTGGTAACCGCTAAGGTTAATAAAGGCGCTATATAAGTGCAGACCATTTACCATTAGTTTGTTTAATCGTCATCCATTGCTGTTCAAAACAACATAGGGATACATACACTCACCGACCACTTAATTAGGAACACCTGTACACCTACTTTTTTATGCAATTATCTAATCACTCAACTGTGTGGCAGCAGTGCAATGCATAAAATAATGCAGATACGGGTCAGGAGCTTCAGTTAATGTTCATAACAACCATCAGAATGGGGAAAAATGTGATCTCAGTGATTTGGACTGTGCACACTTGTTGGTACAAGATAGGCTGGTTTGAGTATTTCTGTAACTGCTGATCTCCTGGGATTTTAACACACAACAGTCTCTCGAGTTTACTCAGAATGGAGCCAAAAACAAAAAACATCCAGTGATCAGCAGTTCTGCAGACGGAAACGCCTTGTTGATGAGAGAGATCAACAGAGAATGGCCAGACTGGTTCGAAGAGGCAGAAAGGCAACGGTAACTCAGATAACCACACTGTGATTCACAAAAGCCTCAGCTTTGGTTCTTGACTGACAGAAATGGAACCCGACGTGGTCTTCTGCTGTTATAGTCCTTTCACCAGAGGGTTCGACGTGTTGTGCATTCCACAGAACTGTAGACATCTTGTTTTCATGTGACAAAAAACAGATCGTTTGACTTGATGACTGCACCACATGACATTTTTAAAGTCATTTAATCAACTTTTTATAGAAAATGCAATAAATGTATTTAAAAAATGTATGTAGCCAAAATAACAAAGATTATATTTCAACAAATGTCACTTGTGTGATTTAAATAAGATTTTCTTTAAAGTTTTCAAAGTTTTATCATCTTGAACAAGCTTATTTATCAATGACCCATATGTTTCCAAACCTCTCATGACAGATCTTTTTATGTTTGAATGTTTTGAATTAAATGCAAGCACATATTTGGCTTGAGAGCACTGATGGAGAGCAAGATGTTGCAGTATACAGAACAGTATTTTTACTGGACTTAAATGTTCCACTTAAGTACCATGGCTCAACGTGCACGTAGCATGTACTGTTACCACTAGACCACTCCAACACCAATGACCTTTTAAATCATAACATAGATGTTAAAGGAACCAATGCAAAAGGTCCATGAACCAAAAACGTCTTGATTTTCCATTGTAATTAATTGCGAGAAATCACCCACTTACATCAACTCAGTAACAAGACTCTAAAGCAACTATGAGCACCACTCAATGTTCAAGTTCTGTGACAGAGAGATGAAATAGAGCCTATCCGTGTGAGCTGACGTGGTAGTTTGCGATGACATTTTTTAGGACATACACTAGTCGTTACGAGGGTATTATGCTATAAAGGTGGTTTGTGAGGATATACCTAGTGGCCCTGTAATTCAAACAGCTTAAATAAAAACATACTAAACAATGTTTTTTAAACTGTAAAAATGCCACAAGGTTTCAGTGATACTTTTAGGTTTAGGGGTAAGGTTATGGTTGGGGATAGAATAGTACATTTTTACAGGGTCAAAATTATTATGACTGTGGAGAGTCCTTGTAAACCACCAATACCAAGATGTGTGTGTGTGTCCTTATCTTCCATGCTAGACACAAATGCAGCAGCGCTCCGTCAGACAATGCAACTTTGGAAGTCGGGCAAAGTCAAAGAAAATCCAGAGTTTTTGAGTTCACATGCAATTATTTTGACATGACTTTCAAGGAAGCATATCTTTTTTACAGATGCGCTTTCTATGTGTTTGTGTCCCAAATGACAGCACAAGGCTGGTTAAACTGTCTGGAATAAATACAACCACCTTTTACACCCATCCCATAACATCCATTAAAATTGAGAGAAAAACACGGTGCAAACAATTGTCATTGAACCCAATGCAATAAAGTTTTATCAATAAAACCATGGAGCAGTCATATATACTACAAAAAAATGAATCTGCTGATCTATATATTCACTTTGATGGGAAGCAGCAAAATCAATAGTTCAGTTTAGCTGAAGGGATAGTTCACCAAAAATGAAAATTCTCTCATCATTTACTCACCCTCATGCCATTCCAGATGATGTAAATGACTTACTTTCTTCTTCAGAACACAACTTAAGATTTTTAGGAGAATTTCTCTGCTCTTTTGGCCCATACAATGCAAGTAAATGGGGGCCAAAATGTTAAAGCTCCAAAAATCACAAAAGGCCAGCATAAAAGTAATCCATATGGCTCCAGTGGTTAAATCCATGTATTCAGATGTGATATGATCGGTGAGAAAAATATCAATATACAAGTACATTTTTGCAAGAAATTCTTCTCCCTGCCCAGTAGGGGGGCATACGTATGAAGAATGTGAAAGTGAAGCTTGACTGAGAAGGGAGGATAATTTATAGTAAAAATGGACTAAAATATTTATATGTGAAAACTATTAAAATATTTATTTTTAGTGATTTGAGATAAACACTTGAAGTCACATTGTAAAAAATCAACATTAGAACTCACAGCTATGTTTAATAGTGAAAGTGAGATTACTTATACACCCACAATGCAACGAGAACTTTCAGGATTGGGACTAAACAGCTGTGTGGCCACTTGGTAGTGAGGCAAATTGGAAAAAACAACTCCAATTTGCTTGGGAGTATAAAGATTGGACTGTGGAGCAATGGAAAAAGGTCAAGTGGTCTGATGAGTCCTGATTTATCCTATTCCAAAGCGATGGGTGCATCAGGGTAAGAAGGGAAGCACCGCATTGAAAGTCTTTGAGATGTGCTGGAGAAGACTTTACGGAGTGGTTCGACTCTCCAGTCATCAATACAAGATCTCGGCCAAAAATTAATGCGACTCTGGAAGGAAATAAATCTGACGTTGCATAATGTTGCCGAAACAATGCAACGATGAATGCCCGCCATAATCAAAGCTAAAGGTGGTCCAATGAAATATAACAGTATTATACATCTTTTTGGCCAAGCAGTGTATATTTACATACATTTGAAGAGCATGGAAAAACTCTCTCATAAGCAACCTAACAAGATACTAGTTGAACAGATTAAACATATTTTCATTGGTCATTTCGATGCACAATTCAAACAGTAGGAAGAGGTCATTGGGCGCAATTCATCTATGGTAAAAAGTCAAAATTGCCAAAAGTGGAGATACTCGTTTTTCATTGGACAGAATGTTTTTGATATGATAAAAAAAATATTTTACAGTTTTTTTTTTCCTGTGAAGCAACATACAGTACAAAATAAAATGAAAATACAAAATGCATAAGCCAATCTCAAGGACCAAAGTGTAATTCATGTTTATTCCCATGTTAATTGTAACAAGACGGTGGTAGACAGTGATTGTCATGTATCTGAAGAGACTTACATGCAAGTATTTTTGATGGGCTACACAAAGCCGGGCATGAAAGACATTTTGATATTACAGAAAAATCAGAAAGAGAGATATAACCATTCAGGTAAACATATGAAGATCCCTGGAAAGAAGGCACATTTGTTTAATTGACATATTACATATTACACAAGCATAATTTGGTAATATTTCACACAAGCGAAATGACTTTTTTGTGCTTAATAGGGAGACATGAATGCCAATGCATGTAATCTCCAATTACAATAATTTACAGTTTAATGTTTGTAGAAAATAGTATCAGAGTAAGAACTGAATAGAAAAAGAGATTTCCGTTCTGTCCACAAAACTTCCCTAAAACTCAATATCCGTTTGAACACAAAGCCAAAGTAGAGACAGAATGCCTTGGGTTTTGGTTTTCAGTCTCGGTTTTGAAGCCACTTTCATTTAAATCAGGTGGCAGCACTCTCATAGAGAGCAGCAATCAGTTTATAGTGCCAAACAAGTCACTGATGATCAAACAAATCAACTGCTGTCTAAAACACAAAGGAAATCAAGTTAATTGACAAACAAATGAGCTTTGTGACAACACGAAAACAAAAACTCAAAAAGAAAATCTCCATATGAAATCCCAATAAAATTACATTTAAAGTAGCCAACAGAACGTATCAAAACGTGGAATACGCAAGGAAGGGCGGAAATCAGCTGCCATACATTTGGCTTCGAATTCAAGCCAGACAATTTCGTCAGAATTAAAGTGACTCATTTCATAGAGTAAGTTGCTCTTTACATTGATAACTGACACACATGTATAGACGAGGGTCTCCTCCTAGGCATGATAAGGTGCTCCATATTGTCTCTATAGATCACGAGGCAGATGCATCCATTCAATATCTAGATTGTCTTCCACTCCTGTCTCCCAAAGGGTCCATTTGAGAGACCAGCAGGATGTCAGTACATGGAGAACATATGGAATGATTCAGTGCCTCTATCAATCTGCTGATGAACGGAGGCTGAACTCAAGGTCTGAACGCATTATTCAGACAACCGATGCGCTTGTGTCACCATCAGTCACCGCAGGAGACACGGCGAGGTGTCAGCCACCAGTTAGGAGAACTGAAAATGCCAGCCGTGAAGCACTAACCATCTGTAATTATCTCAGAAGGAGCCAAGGTTTGGAAGACAAAACAAAGGAACGTTCATTGTCAGATCTGTTTGTATTTGCTTTATGAATAATTTTGGTATACTTGTTCTAGGCTGTATATTGTTTTGACAGCTCACTGTGTCTCCCTAAGATCAGAGGGCGACTGGGTAATTCTCACAAAACCTGTCATATTTTACCCCAAAATCAAAAGAAAGAAATAAGAAACTGAATTAAAAGAAAATGAAAATGTTTGCATTGTGACATTGTTTTTGGCAATTAAGCACCCCTTTCCTACAAACAGGCATTACTGTAAAGCTAAACATTACTGTTATTAAAACA
This sequence comes from Xyrauchen texanus, assembly GCF_025860055.1. Taxonomy (NCBI): domain Eukaryota; kingdom Metazoa; phylum Chordata; class Actinopteri; order Cypriniformes; family Catostomidae; genus Xyrauchen; species Xyrauchen texanus. The sequence goes on from NC_068287.1 coordinate 41,161,887, forward strand.
AAAGGATGCTTTAACTACACTGTAGAGTATTTATACATCAGTGTAGTACAATATTTGTTTCACTGCCTTTGAATAATGTTCATTTTAATTAAAATAATAATTGTATCATAGTAATTTTTTTATATGAAAAAAAAGAAAAACATTACAATAATGAGAATCTATGAGAATTGTAAGTACCAAAAATGTAAAGTAAATCAACTGGATTAATTACAATAATTAATATTTGGAGAGAGAAATGTGCTCAATTGTCAAAAATAATGTCACATTGCATAACATTTTAATGGTCCTAAAAATAGGCTTTATTTTCAATATATATTTCATACTTTGTTTTGTTTTTTGGTGTGAAATATGCAGTTTTTTTCATGAGATTCACCCACCTAAGAATGACACAGGAAAAAACAACAACGTTTCGAATGAGTGAGAGAGAAAATGTATTTATATTCAGTTCTTGGTTTCGGTAAGGATAATATTAGCCGTAACAAACATTAGACAGAACGTTGCCCACAATACCACAAACCACACCCAGAATGTGTGCCGGAACGGTGACCTGTGTTTATTTACGGCATCCCTTCCGAGCACAGGCTCTAGATGACGCCGACTTAAGTATACGAGGAAAGCTGGGATGATATACTGAATGCCCGTGCCGGCATACGCCCCAGTGATACCCACAAGTGCCTCTAGATCATGGGTACAAAACGCCACAATGATGGGCGGCACCAGAGTAATGAGTGGGAACACAATGCGGTCCACCACCCAAGGGTAGGTGCCGCCATCCCGGTGGAAGAGTGTTTTCCAGTTGTTGCGTAGAGTGACAGCTATTATGGGAAAGTTGGTGCTAATGGTGAAGACCGGGAAGAGACCCAGGAAGTAGCGCAACACTGGAATTCCCAGTACGTCACAGTTATCTGTGAAATTTAACGTGTACATATCACGCAACAGGGAGCTATCGAAGCAAAAGATAGCTGTGAAGGATAGAAGGCTGTAGAAGCACAGGATGAGGATGTAGTCGGCCATGACCAGGATGCTCATGCGTCGTTTATTGGAGATGGGCGTCACAAGTGAAGGCAGGGAGTGCTGGCACATGAAAGAGTAGACACAAACCCCAAAGAGGTTGGGCACGCCTGAGATCTGTGCCACAGGTGGGTGGCCCTCACCGTGCCCCTTGCTGATACGGATCAAAGCCAGGATTATCATCATGGTAAATGCTGAGAGAGAGAGAGAGAGAATAGCATTATGAACATTTTAATGCAATAAAATGTGAATTTTTTTTGCTGTACATTAACCCAATATTTTAACAGAATTATGTCATGATGAGATCATACTATGGCTTTGTTACAACATGCATCTCAAATTCGGTTCTAATTTGTAGTCTGAACAGGAAAAAAAGCATGAAAACTGATTTACTAAATCAACTAACAATTTCAACTCGACCTTCCTTTTTCAAAATAAAAAATCAAATAAAAAAATCAAAGCACTTACAATGGAATTGAATGGGGGGATTGAAGGCAGAAATGCGAAGATTGTAATTTTATAAAAGCACTTACATTAATTCTTCAGTTCAAACTCACGTATTATTTGAGCTGCAAAGTTATATAAATTGTTGTTTTGGAGTGGTTTACCAAGTTACCGGCATTACAGGGTTTATAGCGTTACGTTATCATTGCAACGAAGTTGAAAAACTGGATATACCTATACAGTACACTGATAAGGTAAACACTAAAATCATGTTAACATGCATATTATTTACGTCTTGTGGCTATCATTTTAAAACGGTATTTTACTAACTTTTACAGATCGGCCCCATTTATTTCCATTGTAAGTGTCTCACTGTAACCAAATTTCTACTTTTTTTTTTTTTTTTTTAAAGGAGGGACAATTCTGAAATTTATTTTGTTGTAATCAACATTATGACAAATGCTGTAGATTAAACTGAACTTGTATTGACCCAAGAATATTCCTTTAAATATATTACAAACACATCTGCTTTGTAAGTCCTTTTATTAAGCCCCTAATTACCCATTCTTCTTTTTTACTCCCTTCATTCCTTCTATGATATTGAACTTAATAAAGAAATACAAAAAACATTTTAAAACGCTTGTCTTCCTGTATTTGTAAACTGATCAATGTTGTGATCAATGCTGAACAAGATGGGATTGTTAAGGACATAATGGGTTAGGTGGACCAATAACTCCTCTAGCTGTTGTCCCCTGCATGGACAAATAGGTAGAGTGATGAACACAGGTGGCTGATGGCAAAAAGCCACAACCGACTGCTCAATCTCATCCATTTGTTATCTCAATCAACAAGCTCATGGATATACCTTCTGGCTAGACTCGAGTAGACAGACTTTTGACTGGAATAAAGTTTTGTCCAAGAATTATCCAGCTGTGACAGGAAGGGGGCCTCTAGCCAAAATGTAAAGAGACCAACCACAGTTTGTTGTCTTTGTGATATTTAAAGGTGGGTAAAACTTAATTTATATAATGGAAGAAGCCAATCTTTTTTTCTCGTCAACACACTAAAGCATTCTAGGTGAACGAAGCCCGTGCTTATACTCAGAGCTCTACAGTGCAAGCATGTAAGAGTGTAAATTACTGCGTGCCAATGTTGAAAATTATATGGCCACACTGGTGTGAGTAACACCTGGCCTAACACCCCAACTTGTGAACTCATACTGTTAGCCAACCATCAGAATAAAAACTCCCTAATGCATCTATCCTCGTATATACTTTTAAAAGTGGCCGTTATTTTTGCATTAAGAGCGCAGTGTTCTCACTCTCACATGGCTGCGAGCGCTCGCCTCCCTCACGCAGAGACAGAGAAAAAGTGAAGCCGCATAGACATATATAAAACTTAAAGATGGCTTATGCAGAGTTTTTTGGTTGTTTTTTTTTTTTTTGTCATAATGACGGACAGCATTTTAAAATTATATAATTATTTAACATTAAGCATTATTGCATTATACAACACTTAACAAAGATGGCTACATCTAAAAATACATTCAAATAGTTTAGGTCATGAGAGGCTAGCTTAAAGAAATTACTTGAAAAAGGTTTATCAGAGGTGGCAGCATCATGTTGTGGGGGTGCTTTGCTGCAGAATGGACTGGTGCACTTCACAGAATAGATGGCATCATGAGGAAGGAAATTTATGTTGATATATTGAAGGAACATCTCAAGAAGTTAAGAAGCCAGGAAGTTAAAGCTCGGTCACAAATGTGTCTTCCAAATGGACAATGACCCCAAGCATACCTCCAAAGTCATGGCAAAATGGCTAAAGGACAACTAAGTCAAGGTATTGGAGTGGCCATCACAAAGCACTGACCTCAATCTGATAGAAAATTTGTAGGCAGAAATGAAAAAACGTGTACGAGCAAGCAGACCTACAAACCTGACTCGGCTTCACCGGTTCTGTCTGGAGGAATGGGCCAAAATTCCAGCAATGTATTGTGAGAAGCTTGTGGAAGACTGCCCAAAACGTTTGACCCAAGTTGAACAATTTAAAGGTAATGCTACAGAAGTACTAACAAAATGTATGGAAACTTCTGACCCACTGGGAATGTGATGAAAGATATAAAAGCTGAAATAAATCATTCTCTCTACTATTATTCTGACATTTCACATTCTTAAAATAAATGAGTGATCCTGACTGACTTAACAAAAAGCAATGTTTTCTACGATTAAATGTCAGGAATTGTGAAAAACTGAGTTTAAATGTATTTGGCTAAGGTGTATGTGAACGTATTACTTCAACTGTAGCTGCTAAAGACAATCCTGTCCTAGCCTCCTGCTGCTAGCTGACAGGACATAACTGCATCATTCTTGATTAACAGGGTGCCAAAGTCTCAAGAGGAGGCCAGAGCAGGCATTCTTGTTATAGAGCTGTATGTCCTTCACATGCTTTCCTCAATGAAAACTTCACAAGGAGGATTTGTTCCAGTTTTCCTCTTCCAATTCTCATTTGCTAGATTAGGGGCAAAAGTCTTATTGTCATTACAGGTGAAATCTTGTGCATCTGAGCACTGAGTAAAGCATGTGACATGCTAGGGAAAATAGATTGGGTCTTTTCAAACAAATTACAGTCCAGTTGATGCACAATTAGTCTAAAGGTGCTCTTGACAACAGTTCTGACCCAAAGGTCTCTTAGCATCGAAGGTTTCCTGCCACATGCTCATTCAGTGTTTAAAAAGATGCATTTTCCCCTGCAGGAGTAAAACAACCCAGAAGCAAACAAGGGGCAAAGTGCAGATTGCACTAATCTCAGTCTATTAATCAAGGGCAGTGTGCTACAGCACCAGCAGTTGCATGTAAGAGGAATATATAATTCACTAGATACAAAGAAAAAATAATTGAATGGGGCATTATGTTATAAGGGTACAAGTTTCAGAGAAAAGAGTTCAGAAATAGAGGACGAGCAAACTGCCACCATCTCATTGAGTGTGAAGCAAATTCAAATGACCTAATATTAATTACAAAAAAGAATCAAATATATAATTAGATTTAATTAGATTATAATTAAATCAAAGGTCCTTTAAGTGACCAAAACACATAAAGAGGACAAAAGCACAGTGTCAAACAAACAGGAGCAAATCTAATAAATTCAAGCAAATCTTTTTCGTTTAAAAACAACTCTAGATATCAGAGACGAGCATATCAGGTACACAGCATATGACCAAATCGCACTATTATTACTGTCAACGTGGCAGTACTTTATATAACCTGTATGACCAATTTGATTGTGATTACATATATTTAAATTTAAAGATGTTTTGTTCCAGATTTGAAGTGAATGACCTGTTTACATCTGGTATTAAGATGCATCTCAGGTGATTCGATCGCATGTTGTCAGACAAGACATATGGCTGTTTACACCTGGTCGCTTAAATTAGTCTCCTGTGCCCATTTGGGACCAAGTGTGCACATCTTAAAATCTGAAAATGTCATAAGACAAAGTGTGAATAAAACTGGCATACTGTTTATCCTGTGTTTTAGAGGAATTATCTGTATTAATCTGAGCTTCATATTCACCCATGTGGTGGTGGCGTAGTGGCTAAAGCACATAACTCTTAATCAGAAGGTTGCTGGTTCGATCCCCACAGCCACCACCATTGTGTCCTTGAGCAAGGCACTTAACTCCAGGTTGCTCCAGGGGGATTGTCCCTGTAATAAGTGCACTGTAAGTCGCTTTGGATAAAAGCGTCTGCCAAATGCATAAATGTAAATGTAAATATGTGTGTGCTTGTCATCTTTGTCGCTGCATGTTGATATCAGATACACTGAATAAGATCTGATCAGTTCTCTTGATTTTATATGTATTCGTTATTAACATTTTTACAAACAGACAGTTAGTTCCTTTTTTGAGGGATTTTCTCCCCAATTTGGTATGCCCAATTCCCAAAGCGCTCTAGGTCCTCGTGTTGGCGTAGTGACTCGCCTCAATCCGGATCGCGGAGGACGAAACTCAGTTGCCTCCACGTCTGAGACAATCAATCCACGCATCACGTGGCTTGTTGAGCATGCTACCACGGAGACCCAGCACGTGTGGATGCTCATGCTATTCTCCGTGGCATCCACAAACAACTCAACATGTGCCCCACCAAGAGCGAACCACATTACAGCGACCATGAGGAGGTTAACCCAACGTGACTATACTCACCCTAGCAACCGGGCCAACTGGTTGATTAGGAGGCCTGACTGGAGTCACTCAGCACGACCTGGATTCGAATTCGCGACCCCAGTAGGGATGTGCACGAATAGTCGAATACTCGAGTATTCGTTCAGCAATAATTATTCGAAAAGTAAAAATACTATTCGAATTTCTCTAAGTTTTGCTTTTCCGGCCATATATATAGTGAAATGCATGTTAAATCCTGAACACACAAACTAAAACTGGCAGGTATTACAGAATGCACTGGGTGGCGCTGTTAAGTCTGGACACAAGTTGATCACATTTGATGGGCAAACCGTTCTGTCAGTACGTTTAGATGGACACCAAAAAGCAGGTTATTGCAATGTGGCTTACTCGAGAAAGCTGGGTTACAGTTTGACAGAAAGCAGCGTTCCCGTAAGTGGTGGTGGCGTAGTGGCTAAAGCACAGGGCTGTTAATCAGAAGGTCACAGGTTCTAACCCCATGGCCACCACCATTGTGTCCTTGAGCAAGGCACTTAACTCCAGGTTGTTCCAGGGGGATTGTCCCTGTAATAATTGCACTGTAAGTTGCTTTGGATAAAAGCGTCTGCCAAATGCATAAATGTAAATGTAAATGTAACAACGTAATCCCCGCTGATGCTTCTGTAAACAACATACATGGCATCCGAGAAAGACAATGCTAGCTGAGGTAAGGGACATTCCATCACTTCAACGGGTGTTTACAAATGAGTATGGTTTACGGAGCATGTGGATATGCTTGTTTTTCTCAACAAAAACATGACATGAGATACAATATAAACATGACTATTATTTGTCGAGTGTTTATATTCATCCTATACATTATTGCGTCAGTCTACTTTATTAGCGGTTTCTTTTTCTTCACTTTGCTTGTTTTCACGCATTGCTTGTTTAAATATTTGCACAAAAAAAAAAACACAGGACACAAACTTAATGAATAAAAACAAATATTCTAATTTAAAAAAAAATTTGCATTTACACCTCAAATGCTTTGTGGTCACATGCATTTTGATCTCCATATGTTTTTTGTTTTTTTTATCTGATCACAAAACCTTTTGCACCCCATTTACACCTGTATTTAACACTGACTACTTGTGATCAGATCCCCTGAAACACATCTTAATACCAGGTGCAAACGGGGTCATTGACACCAAACACTACTGGTAGACCCATGTCTCCTAACAAATGAATCATTTGATGCTAAGTTTGAATATGTGGGAGTACAGTATGAATGAGATTTGACAGCTTTTTTGGAGCTCAACAGCATGATCACATTTAATACATTTCATATTAACCTGATGCGACCACATGGGTGGAGGTTGTACTTTGGCTTCGCTATGCGCAACACATAAGTTAATTTAATTTAATCCAACTAAATACTGTTCTCAGGACTCTAGACTGTTATTTAAGGGTTAAACATCTGGCACATTAAGTCATGTGACACAACAGTATGGCGTTGATTTCCTAGAAGCGCTTCTATGGGTGCAGAGCCAACGAAAGTGCCTGTTGTAAGAAACCGCTTTAGTTTATTTATTGAAACCTGTTTGAGTGTAAAGAGTAGCATCTATAGTTTCATTTGATATCCCGCTTTAAAAAATGCATACATTTTTTGCTTGACAGCTGCTGATAAACATGATGTCCACATATGTGGATTTTGGGACATCATTCCCTCAAAAGTTGAAAAAAAAACATGTTAGTTATTTTAAATAACTTTCAACATTAACACATCTGTGGGTCATTTTGCTTAATTTTAATATATATTTTATTTTATCATCAATGTACAATACAGTTCTGGGAGCATATTACCGAAAGATCCTAACTTTAGAATCTTATCTGTTTGGTAACCATGGCAATGTTAGTTAGGATCTCATTTAGGACAAAATCTATTACAGAATAAAATTTTCTAAGTGCATTATCTTATCTTAACTAGAGTTAGGATTTGCTTATGTAATATGAATTTGTGAAAAATCCAAACTTCTTAGATCTTAACTTAAAACTTGATCTACAGTATGACTTATCCTTGTAACAATGTCATTAACTGCATGCCATGAATGTCTAGAAATTCACATCTGACCAGCTCCAAAAGCACTACAGATTTGTCAGGTACAAAAGGCAGAACAATAATGAAGACCAAGACAAAGTAGCAACAATCGTGAAATAATAGGTAACCTTCACTGTGTAACATGCTTAAAATAGCAAAACAGATATGTAATAGCTGCACAAGGACGAAAGCAGACATATGTATTGATGGAACTGCAAATCACAGGAGAAAACTTCAAAGAGAGCTAATATAACCACTATGAACCAACTGTAGAGGGCACAGACATGGATAAAATGTAGTCTGAGTTAAGATGCATCACTCCTCTCCATAACCGTAGCAGTATAAAGGAGCACCGAACCACATAAAAAAATAAAATCAAGGGCACACTTAATCCAAATACTTCTGACATCTCACAACACAACTCAAGTTGTTGTATAAATGCCTAACCTTCAGCTCAGAGGCCTTTGTTGTTTAGGGATGAGATGTGATTGTGTCCAGACACACACGGCAAAGCGATTCATCACACAACATCAATTCCCTCAGCGTGCCTTACAGGCGGACATTGAAAATGTCACTGGCATCTCTGTCTTCAAGTCTTATTCATCTTGATATGTTTGTATCTGACACCAATGCCAGTTGAAGAAGCCACACAGGTAGTTTTCTCCAGGACAGAAAAGGAGGGCAGAAAAGAGGCCTTAATAATTTCAGTCAGCAAAGTCAAAGCAGAGCACAGACGTTAGGGAATAGAACATGGCATAACAACTAAAATGATTGCAAAACCTTTTGAAAGGGCACTGTGTTGAGTTTTGAAGGACACTCCTTGTAATCGAAAGCACCCATTAGGTTAAGTCACATGACTAACTGTGACCATCAAGTGTCAATGAAGAAGTTTGAGTACTAAGAACATTAAGCAGATGCCAAAGCTACATATCCCATCTGTGAAATTATCCTCCAGAAATTTAGAGGTGAATTCACTAAACAGTGGTGCCCTTTTGCACCATTCTCCACCTTATTTTTAAAGTAAATAAAGTTTCGCATCAATATAAAGCACAAAAAGCTGCACCTGCATTTCTTTGGTGTATTTCTCTTTCAGTCTTGTTAATTATTGATAAAAAATAGTCATATATATATATATATACCACAACATTAAAACCATCTGCCTAATATTGAGTAGGTCCCCCTCATGCCATCAAAACAGCACCAACCCGCATCTCATAATAGCATTCAGAGATGCTATTCTTCTCACTACAATTGTACAGTGGTTATGTGAGTTACCGTAGACTTTGTTTGTTCGAACCAGTCTGGCCATTCTCTGTTGATCTCTCTCATCAACAAGGCGTTTCCATCCACAGAACTGCCGCTCACCGGATGTTTTTTTGTTTTTGGCACCATTCGGAGTAAATTCTAGAGACTGTTGTGCATCAAAATCCCAGAATACCAGCAGTTACAGAAATACTAAAACCAGCCCGTCTGGCACCAACAATCATCCATGCGATTATCTAATCAGCCAATCGTGTGGCAGCAGTGCATAAAATCCTGCAGATACGGGTCAGGAGCTTCAGTTAATGTGCACATCAGAATGGGGAAAAAATGGCATGATTGTTGGTGCCAGATGGGCTTGTTTGAGTATTTCTGTAACTGCTGATCTCCTGGGATTTTCACACACAGCAGTCTTTAGAATTTACTCAGAATGGCGCCAAAAAACATCCAGTGAGCGGCAGTTCTGTGGATGGAAATGTCTTGTTGATTAGAGAGGTCAACAGAGAATTGTCAGACTGGATCGAACAGACAAAGTCTACGTTAACACAGATAACCACTCTGTACAATTGTGGTGAGACGAATGTCGGTTGGCGCTGGTTTGGCGGAACGAGGGGGATCTACACAACATTAGGCAGGTGTTTTTAATGTTGTAGCTGACTGGTGTATGTCATTCCAATCAGCCTAAAGTTTATTCTCCACCTTGTTTTTTTAATTGAAGTTTAAACAGACTCATTACAGAGTTAAATGTGCGCATCAATATATAGTAGGCCTAAAGCTGCATTCACACTGCCAGCGACACGCAGTGACAAAACAACCCCATCTCATTCATTTTCAATGAGAGCTGGCAACTTCCGGCAACACGAGCGACAGTGACAGTTGGCGACCGGATGTGGTCGTGTCCAGCGACACAACAAAGTTGAGAATTGTTTAACTTTATGCAAATGAAGAGCGACTTTCGTTAGTGACAGCCAATATGAGAGAAGATGGTAGAGCTCACGTGATCCTAATATTTTAATAATGTTAATTGTAAAGAAACATTTTTGTTTAGAATCTCCATACACACCACTAGCGACCTAACCGGCAGCCACTGGCAACAAGCAGCGACAAAGTAGCTGAGAGTGTGAGCACAGCTTAATGAAGCACAGAATTTAAGACTCACTAGATCTCTTTAACACAATTCACATTCCGGAACAAAACTCAGTAGAGAGAATCCACACCATGGAAAGCCAAAGCTATTTTGTCTAATATAGTCCAATTGATGATCCTCAGAAATCTAAAGCAAATGGGCAAGGGGTTTTATGTTCTGTTAAGGAAAGCCTATATGAAGCTTTGTGGCTTGTCCACACTGCAAGCCCAGCTAAATGAGAGGCACCAATTCATTTTCCTTGAGAGCAATTTTCAGGCTCTCTGAGCTGAACCATTGCCTGGGGTATTCATTAAGGCACAGCTATATTTCAGTATACCTCGAGACTACACTGCTGCAGAATATCCCCAAGCTTATGCTGTTTGGGACCCAAGCCTTTTATATTCTACCTATAAAAACACCACAAAGTCCAGTTTTTTCAAAAGATGAATGTTAACTGTGTGTGACCCTTGACATTTAAAACGGTACCTATATCCTTAAGTGGTAATGTTGAACATATCTGTGGTCTGCTGGTGGCTCGTTGAAGCTTTTTTTAAATGTTTATATTAGAGTAGTTTATAGAGTATAAAGTCAGGAGTTCAGAGAACCAAGCCTGTCTAATCTGTCTAATGTTAAACACATTTAAGTCGGAAAAAAATAAAAAATACGGAAAAAGACAAAACAACACAAATAAACAATGAACAAATTATGCTCTTTTTCTGTTATACCAGTGGATAAGACCTGCACAACTTTTACACAACCCATATGATTTATGCATAATATCTAACAATTAATTAATTAATTAATTAATTTGCATAAAGCAAAGCATAAAGGCTGAGTGTAGGGATGTTATAAGTACTGGTACTTCGGTTCCAAGTCAATAGTAAAAAAAATAAAAAATACTCAAGGTTATTTAAGAGCTTGGTCTGTTAATTCTTTTACACTGAAAAAGTGCTGATTGCCATGTTAGAGCCATTGCTCGACTGGAGGAACTGAGCGATCAGACGAAAAGCACTCGCTACTCACTAAAAAATACAGTTACGCGGCTGCGCGCATGAACGGTCAAATGTGCTTCATCTTTAAAATGGCCGTCCAACGTGGTATTAATGTGACCACAATTGAGTAATTTCAAACAGAGGGAACAAAAACAATGATGTGTGTGTACAAATATTGGATCTTAGAATTAAACCTTGGTGTGGCTGTACAATCAAACAACAATATTGAAAAGAAACCACACTACTACATTGGAAGAAAACCACTCAACGTTCTACATTTATTTAATTGCTTTCTTATTACTGTTCTTAGTTTACTTTATACTTAGTTATTTATTAATATAACTTTTTACCTGAATAATAACTTGCAATTTTTAACATCTATGTAAAAAATTAATCTAAAGGAGTGTGTTTAATAGTATATTATCTATGTTTGCACTGGTATTAGTACTGACTACTGAAATTGTGTTATTGTAACAACACTAACAGAGTCATTATGTTTAAATTATTTGACAGTATACATTCACTGAGCTCTTTATTAGGAACACTACGGTGAATACAATAACTCTTGATCATTCATGTGCACGTAACTTGTAATTAATGATATTTCCAACTGCACTTGAAGGACATAAGTCCTCGGAAGTTCCCATTTACAAGTTAGGAAATCATTATTACGATGTAAAGTGAGTCTGGTCGATTAAATGGATAGGTTTGGGTCCATTTTCAAATTTGATATTGTTTTTAGTCCAATACACTTCAGAACTAAGATGGAACAAAAAATACAGTAGCATTTTCCGACATTTTTAAGTTATTCTACAAAAACAAACAAAATGCATACCTAGTAATCTGTGAAGTCATCGTCATTCACAATCCATACCAATTTGCATCCATCATGATTATTTAACTGACACACCCCCAACTCTGAAATTACTGCATTTTGGTGGCATTCATGTGCACTCATCTCATAAGTAGGATCATTCAGACATAAAGTATCTACACTTCGTTCTTCGAAACAGGCTGCCCTTGCACAACCATCACTTTAATGGATAATGATGCAATGGTGTCATCAACCTGAACAACACATCAGATTGGGTGGCTTGCAGACCCAGTTCTAGCAAAAGCAAGACAATCTCTCTAAAACGCAATGTAGCTCAACAGAGCAAAGCAAGATGAAGTCATTAATCTTCAGGGAGTAATCACAAGCTCTTTGTCTGTTCCTCTGCATTCACACTAAATATGAATTAAAGTGGCAACCTTACCGACTCATTTCGCTCTTGATGTCAAAAGCTGATAAATGTTCTCTACTTCAGTGCTGAGAGGAGAAGAGGTGATCCTTCCCATTTAAATTACCCAAGCAATAAAACGGCCTTCTAAATAATGCATGCAAAGACCAACCACTTTGCATACAAGATGCTACGCCTGTGTTCCCGGTAAACAAGTGGCTTTATGCATTTCATGCAAGTGGTTGTAAAGAGAGAGACTATGGGCTTTGAGACAGCTGAAGTTTTATATAGGTTCACAAAATATAGAGACAGATAAATGTCTGCAACCGAGACAAGAAACAACAAACAGCATTATTAGCTCATGAGGCTGTCGTGGTCGTTGAGATAATTATATGTTCTCAGTAGAATGACGGTGCTGGCAGTAGGTGGCATTGAGGCTACAACACAAAGTGGCTCCCTTGACACCAACTGAAGCGAACCCTACTTACCACATCTCATTTGACAAAGGATCAGCCACGGTTTCTCCCTCTGTGCATTATGGGTGAATGGAGACACACGAGGTACGTGCCTGCCTGTCCTGCTGTGTGATGACTAAGAGCACAGTTGATCATGGGTAGTGTGGAAAGGGTGGATGAAAAGAGGGAAATAGTTGATAGGTGACTTGTGCCACATTTCAGCGAACACTCAAAAATTAAACGAATTAATCTATAGAAATCGGCAGGGGTTCACCGATATGGAATTTCTGGGCTGATACCGATAATTCACAGCTCATTGTGGCTGATACCAATAACCAATATTTAAACATTTTGACTTTTCACCCTTTAAACTGAAGCTGCTAGCGAATTAATTAAACACTACTCACTTAAAACGCTCACTTTTATTGCTTGCTCTTAAATCAGTATTCGTGGTAATTCTTGTGTCATGTACATTTACATGAATATGGTACATTAATTGCTCTGAAAGTTCGTTATTCTCTGTTAAATTTCAACCATATGTAATATTGAATTAAACCAAAATTAGATGATAATTTATCAGCGTGTAATGAACCTTAAACTTGGCCAATATGATCATATAATCGTAATGAAAATAGGTAAAAACATCACACGTATCAGATAATCTTGTGTTACAATGTTGGTAAAGTCTGAACTAATAAAATACAACAACCACATTAGTTTCACTAACAAACTAGTGTTTTTTGAGAAGTAAACATTTCACATCGCTCTGAGAGGATTATTTTATTACAACATCTATGAACCGTGTTATGTTGTGTTTGGGCTTGTTTTAATTGGGATAATCTGCTGTAAATAATAAGATATGCCATTTCCCATATTCTGCTCATGTTTCATGAATACGTGCAAATGCAGCAAATCTTGCCCCTAAGTAGCATACATATATTTCGTTTTTGCCATTTTCGCTTATTAGTTAATAAAAACTGATAGATGTCGAGCGATAGTGGATTTTGCCGATACTGATAACTAAGGTGGTGGAACAGGCTGACAACAGATTAATCAGATGATAATTTATGAATTAGATTTAAAAAAGTATTTTCTTAGGTTTATTTTTATTCACAAGATATGAAGTTGGAGACACAATGTACGTGCTGATAGGGCATGTTTCCATACAGTCACATTTTTCTTTGCATGACCTCCAATTTAGATGACTTGATTATCAAATCAAAACAATTCGGCCACAGAGGAACACGAAGAGAGAAAGAAACATCGCAACTATGAGCATTGATTTTTGCTGATATCCGATAGTCCCAAAAAGCAACGATTAATCTGTAAAACCAATATGTTTGTCTATCTCTAAAAAATAAACAATATGGGAAATAGCATGTTGTTACTTTTGTGCATAGATGTTGAAAACATTCTCAGAGCAACGTGACGTTCTAGCTTGGCTTTCAGCACTATTATCTGTTGCATGCGCACAGACACTTGAGACTGCTTGACAAGAAGAGAAGCCACAGGCAGTCAGAGATTCTCTGCTGCAAACATATAAACGTATCAAATTATCGGGAAAAATATTGAGGAAATATTGAGTATGTTCCCAGATAATGGCTAATAATATATCGGACGTCGATATATCATGCACCCATAAATAAATATATATATATATATATATGTCTGGTATGATTTAAGAACAGGGACACCTGTATGATACCACAAGGTGACAAAAATAGAAAAAATTTGAAACCATGTTAAAAAAAAAAAATAATACTGTAGCAAGTGAAGGCTTCGCAATTAAAGTATAAACAAAAATACAGTGGAATTTGGAAATGAAAAATTTACAAATTTCATTGCATAGATGACAAAACATCAAGCCAAGTGGCATCTGAGAACAAATGATGCTAGAGCTTTTCTTGGAACTAACAATTTTGGCAGTTACCAACTTTGGTAAGCAACTGGTCTCAAGATGAGAGAGGTCAACAGAGAATAGCCAGACTGGTTTGAACTAACAAAGTCTACAGTAACTCAGATAACCGCTCTGTACAATTGTGCTGAGAAGAATATAATCTCTGAATGCTGTTATGAGATGCGGGTTGGCACTATTCTGGCGGCACGAGGAGGACCTACACAATATTAGGCAGATGGTTTTAATGTTGTGGATGATCGGTGTATGTCTAATTTACAGAACCATTATTAAATGTTAATAAGAGAAAACAGGAACTAAAGCCCTTGAATTAATTCTTGTTTGAAGATTTCTGTTACAGACATGATGTTTTCTTCATGATGAGGGCATTCGTTTGTTTGTTTTGCCTTCGAATCAAATTTGCCATGCCCCGGAGCCTGACTAACAAGTACAGCCACAAAACTATCCATTTGTAAGGTAACTACCCTTGCAGGATACTGGAATAACCTTGTCAAAACCAGCTGATGTGAATCAATGCAAATAAACACCATCAATAAAAACAAATACAGAAATAGGACACCACTATGTATATAACCTTATATCATTATGTTTAAAAATATAAGATCTATATTTTTTTACAATTATCAGGCATAATTTGATACGTAAAACTCCCAAAATACACCTTGTTTTAAGGGGATAGCATTTTACCAACAATATAAAGCCAACTCCGCTGAACCTGGCTTTAAAAAACAAAAAACACAAAAAAACAGGAACTATAGACAAAAAAAAAAAAAAAAAATCAGAAGAATGATTATCAAATAATTACATCAGGCCTCTTGAGGTTCAAAATAGATTAAGTTAAAACAGCAACAAAGAACAGGGCACATGAAAAAAAGAAAGCTGCTTTGCTGCAGGGCCGCCATGATATACAGTATATATACAGCAAAAAGAGAAACTGCAATGCAAAGCAAAAGCAAGCTAGACCAATGTCTCCTTCACGAATGAGAGGAATCATACATAATACATCCATTGTACAAACGAGCCAATATTGATTGAAATGGCTAATAGAGCAGGAATACATTCTGGATAAACAGTGTGAGAAATAGTGGCATGGCTGTTAAGTTCATCAGTTTCATCAGCAGTTTATTGCTGCAGCAAGTAGAATGAAGTACTTTACCCTTTAAGTTATAGTATCCTTCAATGGCAGTACTTCACAATGCAGATGGCAAAAATATGGCATACATGCTAATCAGCAGATATCTGCAGTCTTTCTATACATTTACTGATGCATACAGTGGGGTCCAAAAGTCTAAGACCCCATTTGGCATTCTGAATTTTAAGCTAATGCAGAACTTAGGACTGCCATTGTGACGTGTACAATCAATGGGATGAAGGGAGCAGGCAGACAGGAGCTTCCACAAAGCTAAATGTCCATTTAGAATATTTTCAATGAATTACGTGTGTGCATTCACCACTGAACGCACACGCGGAAGAAGCCACAATTCAGTGTGGTTGTGATTTGGGTGAGGATAGTCCTGTCGCCTGCCCAATCACACCTGAGATGACCTGTCTAGGATGTCAGGCTGAGGAATGAGGGAGACAAAAGGCAGAGACACGAAGCAAGACACTTTTCTGATGGACGGACACTAGCTTCATCGCAGAGGAGGGGAACAATTTGCTGACCATTTTTAAATAAATATATTCATATATATAAATATATATTTAATTAAATAAAAAAGTAAAGGTGCACTCAGTAATTTTTTTCCTCATTAAAAAAGTTAACTACTAAAAGACATGAATTGTAATTTTGCAATACAGCTCTGGAGAACATTAAGAGACCACTACAAAATTATCAGTTTCTCTGAATTTACCATTTATAGGTGTGTGTTTGAGTGAAATTAACATTTTGTTTTATTCTATAAAGTGCTGACAACATTTCTCCCAAATTCCAAATTAAAATGTTGTCATTTAGAGCATTTATGTGCAGAAACTGGTCAAAATAACAAAAAAGATGCTGTTTTCAGACCTCCAATAATGCAAAGAAAACAAGTTCATATTCATTTTTAAACAACACAATACTAATGTTTTAACACAATTCAATATTTGGTGGAATAACCCTGATCTAAATGACAATATCTTTATATGGAATTTGGGAGAAATGTTGTCAGTACTTTATATAATAAAATAATAAAATTATTATTTTAGACTATAATATTGGAGTTACTTTTTAAATAAAGTAATGCGTTGCTTTTGTACACCTTCTTTCCCCATATTGCGAGAAATCAGGAGCAAAAGTGTGCAAACTTCGAGGAGGTGACATTATAGTTAATTTTTAGTTCTAGATTACCAGAGATGCACACTGAAGTTGTAGTATGTGTACACATGTTGGGTATTGTAGTTCAAGAGAATATGAGCAATGGAAAGAGCAAAATAAGTCTTCTTTTAGCCCACCTTGAGATTGTTGTTTTAAAAACTACAAAATATTGCTGGTAAAGGACTATAAATCTGAACGCTTCAGTGGAATTTAGTTTAACTTTTAATTTGCAGCGGCTGATTTGTTGTGCGTTGGAGCTTGCATGTGCAACTGTCAAAAATGTTGCCGTTGTCATGACAATCACACAGAGAGTTAAGAAATGTGTCCTTGTACTTGAAAGTGGTAAGTGAAACGACGTTTTTTCGTGACTGATTAATGTACGCTACGTTTAAAAGTGTGTAAGCTTTTATCATGGTATAATATAGCACAAGCATAAGCCCGGAAAAGTCTTCCCGTGGCTACGGCATGATTATACAGTTGCATACAAATGGAAATGATCGCTGAATGTTTATGCATCCGAATTGTTTTGTTTTAAAGCTGCCATGCACTGCTCTAGGATCAGTTTGCATCCAAACTGCTCTGCGTTGAAGCATTTAGCATTAAACATTCGATGATGAAACGCAATTGAGTCATGTGCAAATGCATGCTGCATTAAAAAAAGAAAATCGGTTAACGCATTTAGACAGAGGGAATATAAAACTAGAGGGATTATAAAACTAGTCTTCCACTGGCCAAGGCATGATATACAAAGTGAAATACTCACTCAAATTACTGACTTATGCAGCTGAACTGCTCGGTGTTACAGCTCCCCGTAACTGGGAGAATGGGATGAGAAAATCTGACTCTGGATCAGTGGCTGGGAGCAACATTCTATGTTTACATTTATGCATTTGGCAGATGCTTTTATAAAGCGACTTAGTGCATTTATTACAGGGACAATCCCCCGTAGCAACCAGGAGTTAAGTGGACAAGGACACAATGGTGGTGGCTGTGGGGAACCAGCAACCTTCTGATTACCAGTTATGTGCTTTAGCCCACTACGCCATCACCACTACCCATTCTACATCGTTTGTGTACGCAGAGAAAATGTCTTAATTTCTAAAATAATTCTACATTTTTGTTTTATAATAAATATGACTTGAAGACCTACTGACTGTAGACTTTCTAAATATCTGTTTGTTTTTCCATGTTGTTTTGACATGAGTGTTGTGCAGTAGCTAGCATGACCTGTCTCTTGTATACAATGCATAGCAGAAGAGAAAGTGGCAATGAGAAAAAAGTAATGCAAAAGTAACGTAGCTTTACTTTCATAAAAAGTTACTTTTTAATTCATTTAGTTACTTTTTAAGGAGTATTACAATATTCTAACGTTACCCAACAATGTTATTAAATAAACGTTTGGTTGTTGACTTTAGGAGAGCACAAGGTGAACACACTCCGCTGAACATCGACGGCTCCTCTGTGGAGATCGTCAAGAGCACCAAATTTCTTGGTGTTCACCTGGCGGAGAACCTCACCTGGTCCCTCAACACCAGCTCAATCACCAAGAAAGCCCAGCAGCGTCTCTACTTTCTTCGAAGGCTGAGGAAAGCACATCTCCCAACCCCCATCCTCACTACATTCTATAGAGGGACTATTGAGAGCATCCTGAGCAGCTGCATCACTGCTTGGTTTGGGACTTGCACCGTTTCGGACCGCAAAGCCCTGCAGAGGATAGTGAGGACAGCTGAGAAGATCATTGGGGTCTCTCTTCCCTCCATCAAAGACATTTACAAAAAACACTGTATCCATAGAAGCAACCAGCATTGTGGACGACCCCACACACCCCTCACACAAACTCTTTACCCTCCTTCCGTCTGGCAAGAGGTACCGAAGCATTCGGGCCCTCACGGCCAGACTGTTTAACAGCTTCTTCCCCCAAGCCATCAGACTTCTCAATACTCAGAGACTGGTTTGACACACACGTGTCCTGAGTTGCACTTTAATAACTGTCGCTTTATAACTGTCTGCTAGATCAATAACTGCTATGTGCATAGAACATTATCTCATAGTATGTTATGTTTACATTTTTAGAAACTGTCATCTTTTTGCACTACTGAGTACTGGTCGGCGCTGCACTGTCTATTGTCCTGTTCATTGTCAGTAATTTGTTGTACTGTCCTGTACTTTTTGCACATGTTTGCACGTGCACTTTATATAGGTATATATAGGTAGTTTATATAGGTATTTTATTTCGTTGTGTTGTCTCATGTGGTCCTATGTTGGTCCTTTGTTGTTTTTTTATGTAGCACCATGGTCCTGGAGGAACGTTGTCTCGTTTTGCTGTGTACTGTACTAACTGTATATGGTTGAAACGACAATAAAAACCACTTGACTTGACTTGACTTGTTTAAATAAATACAAAAAATTAAGTTAACACCTTACCAATCCATCTCATGACAGACGTGAGGATCTGGAGGTATTTGGTCTTCTGTGCATTGAAAAAGGCGAATGGCCCCAAACACAGTGTGAAGACAGCCTGAAAAAAAAAAAAAAAAAAAGAGATGAATGTCAGTGAAAGTCTATGAAACCGTACAACCGTTTGAGTCACAGCAGTGTGTCCCTGGATGACTTCAAAGAAATGTGCATACTGACAGACAACACAGTTTGTCTATGTCAGCTCAACTCGCTCATAACAACACACACACAAGAGAGTCTTTTATTGTGACCTGCTGATTTAAATCTTTGATGTCACAGGAATTAATGAATATTCATACATTTAGCTGCTCTTCCACATCTGCACTGCTCTTAAACATTTGGAATGCCACGAACACAAGTGGACTGTTTGCTGAGTGTAATCAGCACTCTTGGAATGCTTCTCATCCAATCAGATTCAAGGAACTAACTGTCGAATAATAATAATAATAATTAGTATGGTTATAAAACAGAACCATATTTATTATAATAATTTCATAACTTGCATGCTGCATGGCTATGCATTCCGGTAACACCCTTAAAGACACATTTTTACAATCTCTGCCATTAACATATAGCAGTCGTGATGAATTGTAATTTTGCACACAATGGATTTTATTAATTAAGGGAGAAGCTACCAAAAGTGGCAAATCAGAATGACATTACTGAGCAGATGGACAAATTCAATAAACTTCACCATTAACATTCACTCAGTATTTATTATTAATAGTATTAATTATTAATAATACTGTGTTATTGTTATTATTATGACAGATAACAGCAACAACCACAATTAAGCAAAAAGGAAGCCAAAATTAATAGATGCTATTTTGCGTGTGCAGTAGGAATTAGATATATATTTGCAACGTAAACAATAAATTCTGAATTCTACATTCATAATGGTACAAAATACAGAAGTAGCAAGCATTTAGAATAAAGTTTAGGTCAAAATTGCACAGTAAAAGAATATATCACATCTGATTATGCGGTCGCACAAGTTGAAATATTTAAACTAGGCTGAAGCTCAAATCGGCTCCAGAAATATGGCATCCGTAGATTGTTGAAACCACACACAGCCCACCAAAGGAAAGATTTGTTTGTGATTGAGTTGAAAATGGCCTTGTGCTCCTTCCCACTTCATTCTAAACATAAACGCACTTACTTCCCTATGACTTTACCATGGGGAAATCCCCGCCGCCAAGCTTCGCCAAGCAGGCGGGGGAAGATTCTGCCGACAGCCCCTCATCGCCTCGATTTTGACATAGCATATGTACCCTTCAGGAAGCTCCATCTCCCAAAATGCAACTCTATTGTGACATCACAGCAGATCGCGATTAACCTACCCCCACACAACTCTAGTGTATGATAAAATGGAAAGCTCTTTAAGAGAAGTTGGGTCAATTAACAGTTCAGAAGAGCTTTACCGAGATTTAACCGCATAATACTTGTAACTATCTTGTAACTACTCACTGTTTGTAACACAGTAACAGACTATGTGTTCACTGTAATGTTACCATTTTATTGAGTACATTTAACCGATTTTGTATGGATTACATTGCAGTAGCTTTATAACACTGCAATACACTACAGAGTACAGTAGAGTAAGTAACATACAGTAAGCAAAAGCATGCAGACTATTTTTTAATTTACAGTTGAAGTCAGACGTTTACATACAAATACATTTCAACTCAGTTTTTCACAATTCCTGACAATTAATTGTAGAAAATAATCTCTGTCTTAGGTCAGTTAGGATCACTAATTTATTTTAAGAATGTGCAATGTCAGGGCCTGTGTAGCTCAGCAAGAAAATACGCTGACTACCACACCTGGAGTCGCAAGTTCGAATCCAGGGTGTGCTGATTGACTCCAGCAACCAATTAGCCCGGTTGCAAGGATGGGTAGAGTCACGTTGGGTTAACCTCCTCGTGGTCGCTATAATGTGGTTCTCGCTCTCGGTGGGGTGCATGGTGAGTTGTGTGTGGATGCCGTGGAGAATGTTATGAGACTCCAAACATGCTATGTCTCCATGGTAACGCGCTCAACAAGTCATGTGATAGGATGTGCAGATTAAAGGTCTCAGAAGGAGGCAACTGAGATTTGTCCTCCGCCACCCTGATTGTTATTATGCCACCACAAGGACCTAGAGCACATTGAGAATTGGGCATGCCAAATTGGGGAGAAAATCCAAAAAAGTGAAATGTCAGAATATTGATTTAATTATTTATTTCAGCTTTTATTTCTTTCATCACATTCCCCGTAGGTCAGAAGTTTACATACACTTTGTTAGTACTTGGAAGCATTGCTTTAAATTGTTTTACGTGGGTCAAACATTTTGGGTAGACTTCCATAAGCTTCTCAAAATAAGTTCTTTGCAAGGTCCTTTACTGTTGTTCTTGGAATGATTTCCACTTTTTGCACAAAACTATGTTAATCTCTAGGAGACAGAATGCATCTCTTTCCTGAGCGATATGATGGCTGCATGGTCCCATGGTGTTTATATTTGCACACTATTGATTGTACAGATGAACCTGGTACCTTCAGGCATTAGAAAATTGCTCCCAAGGATGAACCAGACTTGTGGAGCCCACCATTTTTTTCTGAGGTCTTGGCTGATTTCTTTTGATTTTCTCATGATGTAAAGCAAAGAGGCGCTGATTTTTAAGGTAGGCCTTAAAATACATCCACAGATACACCTCCAATTGACTCCAATTAGCCAATCAGAAGCTAAATTAGGCTTGACATAATTTTTGAGAATTTTCCAAACTGCTTAAAAGGCCCAGTTAGCTTAATGTATGTATTCTGACCCACTGGAATAGTGATATAGTCAAAAGTGAAACAATCGGTCTTTAAACAATTTTTGGAAAAATTACTTGTCGTGTTGTCATGGTACCAAAATTTCAGTAGTTGGTACCAATACCAGTGAAATTTCACGGTAATCGATACCATTTTCGGTACCAAAGCAAAAACAGGATACTAAACAACTCTCTTTTATTAACAAAGTTAACAAAACATTAGCAGCAGAACTAAGAACAGAAATATGCCATTGAGCATCACTTTAATTTAAATATATTATTTTTTTAATTAAAACAAAACTGAACAATGTATGCTTAAAGTATTTTTGAACACTTATATAAGATTTGCTTCAACTTTTGCAACTTTTAATTTAAGTTTTTACCAAGTACTAAAAAAAAGGCTTAAATAAACAAGCATACAATAGAATTAATAAAAAACAATTTCCAAACGAATGTGCAAAGTGCTCTCTTATTAATAAATCTGCATATTGCCAATTTTCTTCATGATAAGAAATATCAGTGACATATATTATGATTAAATAAGTCGCGAGCAATCGCGTTCTAATTTAGCTGCATTTAGCGCGCACATGAGGGATGAGTTCCAGAGTCTCTCTCAGCTATGGCAAGCAGTTTTAACTTCTATTCATTTCCAGGATTTGAATCCTTGATATCAACAATTACATTTTCACTAGTTATCAGGAATTCGATATCTACTAGTAACAATGGCAATTTTTTATATCAGAAATTACATTTCCACTAGTAACAATGCCAATTCTTGATATCAACAATTACATTTTTACTAGTTAAAATGCTCATTCTAGATAACAAGAATATATATTTCAACTAGTAAAAACTATAATTCTTGATATCTGTAATTGTATTTTCACTAGTGAAATGTCACCATAGGCTGCCATTCAAAATCAATTGTTGATATCAAGACTTGATTTCTTACTAGTTATAATTCCGAATACAGTTTATTAATAATTGCTCAAACATACACTGGTGGCCAAACGTTTGGAATAATCTACAGATGTTGCTCTTATGGAAAGAAATTGGTACTTTTATTCACCAAAGTGGCGTTCAACGATCACAATGTGTAGTCAGGACATTAATAACATGAAAAAATGCTATTACAATTAGAAAAAAAAATAATAAATAATTCAGAACTTCTTATACTACTTCAAAGAGTTCTCATAAAAAACCTCCACGTGCAGCAATGACAGCTTTGTAGATGCTTGGAATTCTAGCTGTCAGTTTGTCCAGATACTCAGGTGACATTTCACCCCACACTTCCTGTAACACTTGCCATAGATGTGACTGTCTTGTCAGACACTTCTCACAGACCTTACAGTCTAGCTGATCCCACAAAAGCTCAATGGGGTTAAGATCCATAAAACTCTTTTCCAATTATCTGTTGTCCAATGTCTGTGTTTCTTTGACCACTCTGACCTTTAATTTTAGTTTTTCTGTTTCTAAAGTGTCTTTTTCTTTGCAATTCTTCCCATAAGCCCTCCTGAGTCTTCCCTTTACTGTTGTACATGAAACTGGTGTTGAGCGGGTAGAATTCAATGAAGCTGTCAGCTGAGGACATGTGAGGCGTCTATTTCTCAAACTAGAGACTCTGATGTACTTATCCTCTTGTTTAGTTGCACATCTGGTCTTCCACATCTCTTTCTGTCCTTGTTACAGCCCGTGGCCCTTTGTCTTTGAAGACTGTAGTGTACATCTTTTGGCAATGTCATGCATTGTATAGCCTTCATTCCTCAAAACAAAGATTGACTGATGAGTTTCTTTTTTTTTTTTTTTTGCCATTTTTGACCCATTATTGATCTTAAGACATGCCAGTCTATTGCATACTGTTGCAACTCAAAAACAAACATAAAGACAATGTTAAGATTCATTTAACGAAGCAAATAGCTCTCAGCTGTGTTTGATATAATATCAAGTGATTTACTAGTACTAAATTAGCAATTACTCAAGAATAAGGTGTTGGAGTGTTGGCTGCTGGGAATGGGGCCTGTCTAGATTTGATCACATGTGACTTTTTTCAAATAATGATGGTGCTGTTTATTACATCAGTAATGTCCTGAATATACTTTGTGATCAGTTGAATGCCACTTTGGTGAATTAAAGTACCAATTACCTTCCGAAACAGCAAAATATGTACATTATTCTACATTTTGGCCGCCAGTGTATCTAAAGTCTCCTGTGAAAATGAAACTAATTTCTGTTTGTAGGAAGGGTCTTTTAATTTCCACTTAAAAAACAAACATCAGATACAGAAAGGGTGTATAAATCTTTCTGAAAGAAGACAGTAAACCTCTCAAGCATGACTGTGCAGAGACTTCATCATTTTTATAGTTTTGTTTATATCCTTATGGTAACTAAATATTGTTTATTTTGAGTGATTGATTATTCCGATTTGTGTTTTTTCCTTTACAGCAACTGGAGGCTGGAATATTTTTAATATTGCTCACTCATATGTCTGTTTACCCCAGCGGAAATATTTTCTAAAAAGGAAATTGTAGACATCTGATTCAGCTGCACTTTTCTGGTATGTTACGGAGGTTCTGACACATTAATTTGCATATGATAATTTGGATTTTCAGGCTATTGACAACAAACATATAGTCATGTTCTGCATTTTCTATCACAGTAGAAGAAAAACTTTCCTCTATTAGTAATAATTACAACAGTAACATAAAACGGTGTTTATGACCCACAAAACATCTTCTCTAATAAGATGTATTTGCGAGCGAAACAGGATATTCAGCGAAGAAAAAAAATATGGATTTTCTTTGGAATAACCTGTACTATTATATCATTCAAAATAAGACCTGTTACATGTTTTAAGAAAGTAAAATAGACAAACTGACTTAAATCAAGTGAGATTAATAGTCAAGAGTCACAGATTTACACACTGCATTTTGTTTTTCATGATACACTGCACAAAGTTCTCATTAAAGAGTGAAATATAAGTCAAATTGAATTTGAGTGACATCGGCCATATTTTATCCTGAGAGGTGAGGAGAATGTTTATTTAGTCAGATAAACCACTGAGAATGAGATAACAGTCCATCATGATGCCTGAACGTCTATCCTGATAAAAGAGCTGACAGAGAGGCTGGCAAAGGCTAAAGCCCTGAAGCAACAGAGAGAAAAGAATGGAAGCTTCTAGATTCATGTGGTGTTCCTCTAAAAGGGTTGTAATGGGAAATGAAACAATATGGCATGAAACTGTGAAAGTGAACAAGAAAAGGTGGTGCAGAGCATGTACCAGTTTGAAATGGTGTGGAAATTAATAACAGAAATTGAAGAGAGAAACAAGGGTTCTTCTATTAAAGAGTTGCCTTTTTCATTTGAAAAATAAAAATAAAATAATAATAATAATAATAATAATAATAATAATAATAATAATAATAATAATATATATATATATATATATATATATATATATATATATATATATATATATATCTCTGAGTTAACGTAGACTTTGTCAGTTCGAACCAGTCTTTTCTGTTAAGGCTTTTCCATCCACAGAACTGTCACTCAATTGATGCTTTTTGTTTTTGGCAACATTCAGAGTAAATTCTACAGACTGTTGTGTGTCGGTCACATTTACTGTCGCACGGCAGAATACAGTCATTTCAATCGGAATCCGTGCGATCGTGAATGTCACGCATTAGACTTCCGGTGGTGAAGAATTTCCCCCTCTAATTTCACATGGAGTTTGTGTTTGGTGATCTTTAACAGGCGAATTTGCAGCACTGACCAATGGGAAGTTGCTTGGTTTTGGCAGTGACTGCTGTGTGGGTGGTGCTTCGTTCACAGCTGTATTGACTTTTCAGAATGGACAAGAATTTCATTTTAGCGACGAGTTGCTTTTCAACATCACTCTCACAGAAAAGAGTACAAAGTACAGCATTAAAAAGAGGCAGCTTGGCAATTAGCTTTTAGCTGGTTTCATACATGCTCAACATCCACCCATGCCTTCTTCTCCCGCTGAATTTTGCCATTGCAAAGTTCAATGTGACAATGCCTTTAGTAAGCAATTTTATCACACTAAAATAATGTTAATATGTATAATGTTTATGTCTTGTGACTACACTTTTGAAACACTTTTGAATGTTTGTGGACTGGCCCCATTCACTTCCATTGCAAGTTCCTTACTATAACTGTTGTTCATTAATTTTTTTTATACATAAACAACAAAGATACATTTTTTTGTGTTAATTTACATTATGCCACAAATGCTGTTGGCTGAGCTTAACTTGTACTGAAATCTAAACATTCCTTTAGTAAGGAACAAAGAAGCCAGTTATGCTAAATGACGTAGAAATAAAAGAGAGAAATGAGCGACATTTTAGCAAAAGAAATCCACCTCGATAAATTCCCATAATGCACTGCTGTCAATATGAGTTCTCACACTTATCGCACGTTCACTCATCACTCCCACAACACAGAAATGGTCTGCAACACCCACGACCCAAATGCTGAGCATCCATTTCTTCACTTAGCTAGAACTCCAACATCCCAAAGTGGCCATAAAACACCAAAAGCAATCTCATATCAACACAAAAATGAAATAGAAAAAAACAGTTTCTTTATGGGAGGCAACATGTAATTAACACATCAGACAATCTCAACTCGGATGGCTGGGAGTTCTGTAGCTCCTTATCAAAAGCCTGACATATAACATAAATCCAAATTTCAGATCTGAAAAGGGATGCTGGCAGAAGGGTTTGACTCCTCATATTCCTTACTTAGGCTGTTGTTGGTAGGTCACGCACACCAGGAAATTAAAACAGGAAGGAAGTTTAGTGTGGATAGGTGTGAAGAGAGAAAAGGAGGAAAAGGTCCAGACAGAGAGAGGGCAGCAGGAGAAAGCAAGAGCAATGGGGTGTTGGGTGACTCAGACATGACATAGAGAGAGAAGAGAGGTACTGTGATATAGAGTACTGTACTTGTTATCACAGCACTAATTAACACTAACAGAGAGTGTAAAATAGCCAAGCACGAACCACATTCACGGAGTAGAACGATCCATTATATGTGATGTTTTCCAAAAATCAACTCTACTGCTTGTTTAATTTCTGCAAAATGCTGCCACATGGTACAAAATATGCGTTCAAATCAAAAGATTGCGCTACAAATTAGTAATTACATTAAAAACATTATATTACTGGTATCAATCATTACATATTTTTGCATTAAAGACTGCCTTTTCTCAATGCATTGGATGATAAAAGTGTGCTCTTTTGAACATATATTATTTTATTTTTATTTTATTTTTTTTTGCATAGTACGGTGTTGTGTAAACACCGTACTATGCAAAGGTTTTAGGCAGTTGTGGAAAATTATGTTGTGATCTAGGCTCTGAGGCCATACCATCTTTTGCAGGACTCCTTGTTCTACTTCTATTAAAGTCTATTTACAAAAGGAATGTTTGGAAACTTACAATGTATATAAAATAACCATAACCATCTGAAGACTTTAGACTCTAATGTGCCTTATAATTTTTGTCTTGCATTAGTCTGATTAAACAATAAGTAAAGAAATTAACGTTAAAATTGTGGCTAATAATGTTTCTGTATAATTTGTCACAAAAATAAATGCAAAATAGTATTAGTCGTATTATGGAATCCTATTTTGAATGTTTTTTTATTATTATTCCTTTCTTTAAAAGAAATGGCTCCTTTAATTCTACTCTTATTACATTTTTCTTGTGGTGAAAAAATTGTGCGTATACATTGAGTCACTATCCATGGTAAATTGTATTCCTTCTTTTGCATGTCAAAACTTGTGGTCAGTGGGGCATTTGACATACTTGGGTATCTGCTTTTGAATGACTGTGATATTTCTAAGCAATATCAGATAACAAATTCAGCAATAATTCACTTGAATGAAATGAGATAAGGAAAAAGTAAATGAGAAAATGTAATAGTGAATAGCCTGACAGAAGACCAGGACTTGACATGTCACATCAATATGAGGGAAATAATGACCGTTAGTCAATGACCGTTATTCAATGACCGTTATTCACTATCAAGAGATGCTGACACTGTTATGTGGCAAGACGTCGCTTTCAGTTTAGCAAACATCTGAGTGAGTGCGGTATTAGTGTAACCTTTGGAGTCTGACTATCTTATAGCTGGTGTGTAATTATTTTCAATAATAAAATACATTCTACGATTCAAGTTTAATTTGCACAGAGAACTGTAAGTAAACCATTCAGTGATTGAGATCTTGAAGAATGTAATTCCATGACTGTGGTGACATTTTTGCAAAATATTACATGCTTCCTGACACATAGCTGTACCAGTTTTGAGGTGAAATGTCCACTGTGTGGCACAAAAAGCTAGTGCAGAAGAAAGAAACAGACAAAGGGTCTATCCAAAAATTGAGCTGATTTGCTGTCTTCTGCCTACAAAGGCAGCTGACTATGGCAAGTCAAGTCATTTTTATTTGTATAGCGCCTTTCACAACATACATCGTTTCAAAGCAGCTTTAGAAAAGACAGGCATTAACAGAAGATGTCTAATGTCTATGAGTCATCATTTTGTAGTTTGAGAAAATACGAACAGGAACATTCTACACAAAGTCACAGTACTTTACTGATTTAGCCTTCTAAAATGTACAGAATGCATTTAAATCCACGATTTATACAATACCTTGGCTTGCTAGGTAATTCTGACAATTGCTTTGAACTGTTGAACTGACAAATTAATGATTATAGCCTGATGTACCCCTTTAAAATGTATGCAATGTTTTATCCATTTTGTATAACCAAGGAATTAACCAGTATGATTTGTAACCTGGGTTTTTCATGTTTTGTTACCTACACATACAATATTAATGAAATGTCAATGTCAAATTTGATATGCAAACACTTGCTTAGTTACATGGAGGAAGCTGATGACAATGAATATCATGTCTCTTGTACCATTCTCAAGATATAAAAGTTCATGATTAAATATGCACTATTTTTGAGCAGGGGTAAGACTCAGGAACAAAGGACCATAAATCAACTGTCGGAAAAGACGGCCCAGTTGACCACGTGACTCTGAAAAGTCACTTCTGATTGGCGCAGGACACCTTTGGGGAAGCGGCCAATTTCAGTTCAAATGTTTCCACACAGGAAGAACACGTCCTCATCCTCTCTCCTCTTCTGTCGTCATCTCTCGTCTGGTCCCTCCTGACTGCTCAGACTTCACTCTGACTCTTCCCTCGTGGTCTTTTCTGGATCTCGTCGGAACCAGATCCATGCCATGTGAGGTCCAAGGAAGCTTGGGACTCAAAGACCCGAGTAAGCCTCTCACTCTCTATGGTCCATGAGAAGGCCTCGCTTCAAAGCCAACCTCATCATTCATACAGAAAATAACTCCAAAACAGAGGTCCAAAACATCGACGGAATGAACTTTCGACCAAGAGCCAAGAACCAAGCAACACAAAGAACGCAAGGAAACACCACAACACAATGTGCTCAAAGTGCTGGTGTATTTGTTAAATACTTTGGTTAATCCGATTGCAAATCGATGTAGACTCAAATAAGGTTAATGGTTCTTAAGGCTTTGTCAACAGACTCCATAAAGTTCATTTTCACTGTATTGACCATTTATTTCACATTCTGTCACTCTTCTCACCAACCTGCCTCATGTATATACACTCACCTAAAGGATTATTAGGAACACCTGTACAATTTCTCATTAATGCAATTATCTAATCAACCAATCACATGGCAGTTGCTTCAATGCATTTAGGGGTGTGGTCCTGGTCAAGACAATCTCCTGAACTCCAAACTGAATGTCAGAATGGGAAAGAAAGGTGATTTAAGCAATTTTGAGCGTGGCATGGTTGTTGGTGCCAGACGGGCCGGTCTGAGTATTTCACAATCTGCTCAGTTACTGGGATTTTCACACACAACCATTTCTAGGGTTTACAAAGAATGGTGTGAAAAGGAAAAACATCCAGTATCGCGGCAGTCCTGTGGGCTAAAAATGCCTTGTTGATGCTAGAGGTCAGAGGAGAATGGGCCGACTGATTCAAGCTGATAGAAGAGCAACTTTGCCTGAAATAACCACTCGTTACAACCGAGGTATGCAGCAAAGCATTTGTGAAGCCACAACACGCACAACCTTGAGGCGGATGGGCTACAACAGCAGAAGACTCCACCGGTACCACTCTTCTCCACTACAAATAGGAAAAAGAGGCTACAATTTGCAAGAGCTCACCAAAATTGGACAGTTGAAGACTGGAAAAATGTTGCCTGGTCTGATGAGTCTCGATTTCTGTTGAGACATTCAGATGGTAGAGTCAGAATTTGGCCTAAACAGAATGAGAACATGGATCCATCATGCCTTGTTACCACTGTGCAGGCTGGTGGTGGTGGTGTAATGGTGTGGGGATGTTTTCTTGGCACACTTTAGGCCCCTTAGTGCCAATTGGGCATCGTTAAATGCCACGGCCTACCTGAGCATTGTTTCTGACCATGTCCATCCCTTTATGGCCACCATGTACCCATCCTCTAATGGCTACTTCCAGCAGGATAATGCACCATGTCACAAAGCTCGAATCATTTCAAATTGGTTTCTTGAACATGACAATGAGTTCACTGTACTAAAATGGCCCCAACAGTCACCAGATCTCAACCCAATAGAGCATCTTTGGGATGTGGTGGAACGGGAGCTTCGTGCCCTGGATGTGCATCCCACAAATCTCCATCAACTGCAAGATGCTGTCCTATCAATATGGGCCAACATTTCTAAAGAATGCTTTCAGCACCTTGTTGAATCAATGCCACGTAGAATTAAGGCAGTTCTGAAGGCGAAAGGGGGTCAAACACAGTATTAGTATGATGTTCCTTATAATCCTTTAGGTGAGTGTATGTGTTAGATTAGATTTATCTTTAGAATAGCAATAAAGTTTGTCTGTATTCAAAGATGAATGACTATGGCATATTTTATTGATAAATTATCTCATCCATGTTTCTAAAAGATTTCACCTCAAAGCTGAACCTAAATACGTGTGATATTGTTTTCAATAAGCCATGAGAATAATATCACTCCAATAAGTGAATTAATCATAATTCACTTATTACAGCTAATTCCTTACAGAAGAAATTGTGAGTGGATACAACGAGATGGCAGGCCAATTCGGTGAGGTCTATCCTAAGTCCAAGGTTCAGGCAATGGCATATGAAGTATCCTTACTCAAATGATGCCTCAAGAGAGAGGGATTTGGAACGCTCTACATAGGTGGCAGCTCCACGCATCATTCAAATAGCGCTCGTCATGCGCAGCACACAAGAATCGACTCGCAACTGATTTCAATAGAGGTGACAAGAGAGGAAAAATGCGATACTCTAATGAGCCTAAATATGCATAGTACACACATTAGGGTGAGATAGTAATTTTTTATATTTTTAAACAATTTATTAATTCTTTTTCCATATTGAATGTATTAAAAGTATATTTAGAATCAAAATTGATTTAGCTTCATCCGCCATCTTGGATTTATTTTGTCACAAACTAGGTATCTTATGAGGCAGCATAGTTAATATAACTATGTTTTGGAACAGCCTTCACGATGGGAGCATGCCTATGATGTCTTAAAATGCTGTCTCCAGAGGAAGTTCACTAGGTTTTCAATTGTTAAATAGTAATTGCATTTAGTGTGGATTGGTTAAGTGCTCACAGAACAGATGCATTTTCAGCTGTTTCTTGAATGCTGAGATCGCCACAGCAGATGGCATGGAGGTTGGAAGCTCATTCCACCACAGAGGAACAAAGAATTAAGTGAAGAGTAAGAAGAGTGGATGATCAATAAATTGACTTTGTACCACTTTGCGATGGGACCACCAATGCCACTTGTTCATTGACTGCAGAGAGTGAGTTGGGACATAGACTCTGGAGGAGTGAATTTAAGTAAGAGGGTGCTGTTCTATTGGCTGTCCTGATGGCCAGAGTCACAGCCTTGAATTTGATGCAAACAGCTACTGGCAGCCAGTGGCGTGAAATCAAGAGTGGGGTGACGTGAACCCTCTTTGGTTGATTGAAGACCATATGCTCTGCAGAGTTGTGGACCATCTGCAGTTGCTTAATCGTACCAACTGGCAGACCAGCCAACAGGGCATTACAGTTGTCCAGTCTTGAAATGACCAGCGCATGGATCAGGAGCAGTGTAGCTGTGTTTGTGTAAAAGGAAAAGAAGTCATTGTTGTTTTAGCGCGTCTTGTGATTATTTTAACAGGAAAGTGTCATGATATGTGGAAACAACAACGTAATGGTTTTGTTTTATGCAAAAATGCAGGTATAGTAACACGTTTCTGTGAGACCATGTTGAAACACTGGCTTTATGGTGATATAAAAACATTGCTCTGCTTGTTGGACCAGTTGTACATGCCAAACTTCTTCCTCTTCCTTCTTTCTCTTTAAACTGGTTCTAAGGAACATTTTCTGTCTGTGGACTCCATATTTGGCAACACAGAATGCAGGATTATAATTCAACTGACAGTAACAAGCAAAACAGGGATTACATTTCCAATCCCCACAGTGCCAAGATCCCATGCCATTTGTGTCCAGTGCTAATCTTTGCTAGACATGATTGTGAGACAGGATCAACACAAGAAAGGCAAATACGCTGCTTCTACATCAGCTAACGGAGCTGACTGATTAAATAATAATATTTAACTATAAAGACTAAACTGACCTTTACACAAGCAAGCATCAATTCACTACAACAGAGATTTGAGAGTTCAAGAGAGTCAGTGCTTTTTCATCTTCTTTCCTCTATGTGAGAATATCTGTCAGCTGGTTTTGGGGAAAAGGAAAAGCAGAACACTTCATCTTCTTACCTTTCATTTTCAGATTTCATGGCAATGTCGAAAGTGGATGGGCATGAAATTCAATCAGCTATTAATGTGACTAAAACATAAAAGCTGGAGAGTGACTGCATAATAGACCTAAACAAGAGTTTTACAATGAGTGGCTTTAAAAAAGTAAACTATCATCTAAAAGGCAAAAAAGACCTCCCCACAAAACTAACCATGCAAACAAACAAAAAAACCTAAATATGTCCAGAACTCAGTAATAGCGGAGATTGTCCTGGTGGAATTTCATATTAAGACAGGAAGTGTCAGAAAATCAATATGGAAACCGAAGTTTCAGAGAAGTCATTGGTTTGGTCTGCTTGAATTTGACAATAGTAAGTGAAGAGACTAACAAGTTTTTTTGGCTATGACATATTTAGCTTATTGGTCTCATCCCATGACACACACAGCATATGACCGTGCCAATGTGAGATATCCAGTGTGTACGCCCTAACATGTTACAATGACTAATAAATATGTATCCTTCAAGTCCTCCTAAGAAGTTCCTACTTTATAAAAGTATATTTAAAACATGTGCGTTCAAATGATTTCGGTTGAAATAAACACATATAATTTTATTTTTACTTAAGACAGGCTTTTAGTGATAATTAAACAAAATGAAGAGCAAAAGATGTGCAACTGATGCTTTACCTGTGTATTTTACTATAAACTCACCTAGCTCTCGTACATACACCAATCGGCCACAACATTAAAACCACCTACCTAATACAGTGTAGGTCCCCCCTTGCCACCAAAACAGCACCAACCCGCATCTCAGAATAGCTTTCTGAGATGCTATTCTTCTCACCACACAGAGCGGTTACAGACAGGCTTATTTGAGTATTTCAGTAACTGCTCATCTCCTGGGATTTTCATGCACAACAGTCTCTAGAATTACTCTGACTGTTGCCAAAAACAAAAAACATCAAGTGAGCAGCAGTTCTGTGGATTGAAACACCTTGTTGATGAGAGAGATCAACAGAGAATGGCCAGACTAGTTCGAACTGACAATGTCTACAGTAACTCAGATAACCGTTCTTTACAATTGTGGTGAGAAGAATATAATCTCTGAATGCTGTTATGAGATGTGGGATTGGCGCTGTTTTGGCGGCATGAGGGGGACCTACACAATATTAGGCAGGTGGTTTTAACGTTGTGGCTGATCGGTGTATATGCCAAAAGAATAATTTTCGAATTTCTAAAATCACATAAAGGCTACATAAAAGTAATCCATAATACTCCAGATGTTAAGTCCATATCTTCAGAAGCGATATGATAAGTGTGGGTGAAAAACAGTGGTCGGATTCACAAAAATGTTCTTAAAGGGGTCATGACATGGTTTTTTTTATTGTATTATTATGTTCCCTTAGGTGCAATTATAGTATTAATATATTTTTTTTTAAGAAAAACTTTTAAAATCTAGTGATTTATGACCTTTTCCCACCCTGTTTCTCATCCTCTGATTCAAACAGTCTGTTTTGGGGGCGTTTTTCTTCAGTGTTAACGCCCACTGTTATGATTGGCTAACGTCAGTGCCTATGTATCAATTATTGACGCCCCCAGCCAGAACAATATGCAAGTAAACTAAGTAAAAACACTGTGATTATTCATAATGAATGAAATTGCGCTTTAAAAAGTAGTTTAAAGTTTAAAATAGATTACTTACAGTTTGCGTCGTCGTTGTTCCCAGAATAGTCGGCACGGACTTATCTTTGAGCAACAGTTTTCTGGCAAAGCCAGCATCATATTGAGATTTGTTCTCAAAACAGTCATCCTTAAAATGTACAGAACAAGCGCTTAAGTTAACACTGCCGTGACTGGAACATCCGCAAAAAATAAACTGCATCCATTTTTCCCTGACGTCTGGATCTTTCGGCAGCTTATTCAGAGGTTTTGTTTGACCACAGCCAGGAACAGCACATCTGTGTGGCATCGTAATTTTCCTGTGCACAAGTAGTCTCTGTCAGAGCTCGCTGTCCATCGACTGAACACTTGTGAGGCGACGGCGATACTGAAATGAGCGTAGTTGTCTTGCGCTTAAATCGTAGTTATCTTGTGCTGGAGGCGGTCATATGCAAACGCTGTTACGTCACTTCTAACCGACACGTCACTTCTAACCATGAATCCAGAACGAGCTGTATTTTGAGCTTGATTAAATAAATGATTCGTTTAGAATGGGGAGGACGTCTTAAAATATTAAACTTGCAGGACGTTTTAATGATACAAAGACCTCTTATATACCAAAAGATCAAGGCAAATTTGGTTTCTCATGTCATGACCCCTTTAAGAAAAAATGAAGAAATGTCTTAGGATAAGTTCGTAAGAACGATCCTAAGTGCAATACTAGAAAAATTCTTAAGCTCTCAAATATTTTACATTTATACAAACATCTTGCCTGATCAGCCTGCTAATGGAGTTGCCTTTTCTGATATCCTAAAACAAAACTCAATACTTCAACACTGGTAAATTGTAACAATAAATGTATCTATTAACTTTTTTATTTTTTAAAGTAGCAAGCACCTAGCAATATTTTTTTGGTCAAACTTTATATTAGGTGGTCTTAAAATATTACTAACATTAAATACATACAAGACTATAAATGTACTGTGTAACCACATGTTGTTCTGCAAAATATTCACATTTACTGCTACTGCGGTTGAGGTACGGGTAGGAGTAAGGGTAGGGTTAGGGTTAGGATTAGGGGTTAGAGTTAGGTTTTGGGTTAAGGATTGGGGTGGGGTTAGGGGTAAAGTTAACAGTGTAACTACAAATGTAATTAAACGCTGGTAATTTAAATGTAACTACAATGCAACAACATGCACATAATAAGTACATTGTATCAAATGGTTAAGTACATAGTTGGTAAGGCCACCTAATATAAAGTGGGTGCCCAACTCAAATAGGGATGTGGATGATAAGGGTGAAAAAGAAAGTGTCAGCTTTCTAATATTATAATTATTATGTTTCTATGAACTCTAATGATCACAGAGAGAGAGAGAGAGAGAGAGAGAGAGAGAGAGAGAGAGAGAGAGAGAGAGCTATATGCCGCATGTGCATTTGAATTAGCATGATTGGTCACCACATTAAGAAGCTTCAAAACAACATTCATGTTTGAATTTGGTGATAACTTTTACATGGTTTGAAAGCTGAAAATAAAAATATAATTAAACTTAAAAAAAATTTTGGTCTAAAATATCATTTCTATGTAAACAGCCCATTGCAACTACTGACTCAACAAGAAAACCCCAGTAAATTAATTAAACATTTTACATTTTAGAATTTAAAGACAACTGTGAGGGTATTCTAACTTTGTTCATTCATTTAGTAAATGAAGGGAATGATCATTTTTGGGTGAACTATCCCTTTAAGGCTGCATGGTTGCATTACTCTGCCATTCATAGGTTACCAACTCTCTAACAGAGGCCTTTTGCAAAGAATACGTCTATATGTTTTTAATTTTTTTTTTTAAAGAAACTGTTTGAGCATAAAGAGTAATTTATAGCATGATTACACTGGCAACTATGGTGTTAATCAAAGCTGAAACCTTTCTAAAACAGAGGGAGCCACTAAAGAGCAGATCTAATTCTCGTGACTTCGTTACACTGTGTCAAGTTCACCCTAGCACTTTTCTTGTAACCGTAGAGCTTGTTGTTTGTACAGTTTAGCCAAATAGAATGGGATCAATTTATCACCATAATCGGGGGCTGACATGACTTTCATGCCATGTCACCATGTTAAGTTAATGTGACAGAACCCTAAACCAACTTGGGGTTACATGCCTTGCTCAAGTCCTTGCAGAGTTACAAATGACTTGCTCTTATCATCTGATAGTGGCTGTATTTCACTTCTAGTGGTTTTAGATCTTAGTGCTGCATTCGACACGATAAATCACAACATTATCTTGAATAGGCTAGAAAATTATGTTGGCATTGTTGCATTGGCATGGTTTAGGGTCCTATTTAGCAGACCGGTACCACATTGTCAATGTAAATGAGGAATTATCAAACCAAACAGAAGTATGGAGTGCCACAGGGATCAGTTTTAAGGCCTCTGCTTTTCTCCTTGTATATGCTTCCCCTGGGAGATATTATCAGGAATCGTGGAATGTGTTTCCACTTATATGCCGACGATACCAAACTTTATATTTCTTCAAAACCTGATGAGATTTAACAATGAAAAAACAGTGTATCAATGAAATAAAAGATTGGATGGCCAGAAATGTCCTTCTACTCAATTCTGACAAAACAGAGGTACTAATTATTGGACCAAAAACCTCTACAAATAAGCAGCTAAAATATCATTTGACTCTTGATGGATGTACTGTTACATCATCTTCAACAGCGAAAAAATAAGGTGTTATATTTCATACCGATCTGTCCTTTGAAAATCATATTACCATTGTTTCTTACACCTAAGAAATATTACTAAATTATGGCACATGCTCTCTGTTGCTGATGCTGAAAACTAATTAATGCGTTCATGACCTCAAGACTAGATTATTGTAATGCATTACTGGGAGGATGTCCAGCAAAATCAATAAATAAACTTAAATTGGTTCAAAATGCGAGAACCAAGAAATATGATCATATTAGCCCCATTTTATCATCATTACATTTGCTACCTGGTAAATTGTATTAATTGTAATATTCTGTTAACTACATAAAAAGCTTTGAATGGTCTAGCTCCAGAGTCCTCAACTCAACTATACCATGCTATATTCCATCACGTTCATTACGATCGCCAAATTCTGGCCTGTTAATAGTTCCTAGAAAATCAAAATCCACAAAAGGAGGTAGATCCTTTTCTTAGTTGGCTGCTAAACTATGGAATAGTCTTCCTAACACTGTTTGAGATGCAGACACACTCTCTCAGTTTAAGTCTAGACTAAAGTCTCATCTATTTAGCCAGGCATACACCTAGTTTATCCTTCAACCCACAATTAGGCTGCTTTAGTTGGGTCTGCTGGAACCAGAAACCAGAAACACTGATCATGATTTATAACTCTGCAATAAATTGAATGGCATTTATCCGAATATTATTTTATTCGTTTCCCTGTCTCAACCTCGGGACTCGTATCCTGAGGTCACCAGAAACGGCTGGATCCAGCAACATTCCTGCTTTGTGTTGGACTCCACTGATACGTGTCGCTGTGTGATGACTAACTGCAGCTGGTGCCAGCCAAACATCACTTCAGTCTATTATGATGGACTTCAGAGGATGAACTGATGCCAACTCCAACCATAAGACATGGGATACTTCATATGCCATAATCTGAACGTTAAACTTAGGATGGACCTCACCGAAATTACCGGCCAGGTTGAATTGTGATGCACCTCACTGATCTCTGCCTGCATTGATGGACTACACTCTTGAAATAGAATACATATACTATCAATTGCCAACAAAAGCCTTCATCAGCCAATTAACAAGGTCAATTGCATCTATGTGAACTTCTGCAGTTAATACAGGATGGATTTTGTTATCACTAACATTGCCAAATATCTGATTGACCTTTGGTTGGTTTCAAAGTTTTGTCTGTACATTTCTTTTATAAAGCATTAACATCACTACGGGACTTTCCACTGCATGGAGCACAATGAATCATTTGTATGAAATAGCCACCAACCCTGCGCCTGTAAATAGTTTATTTCTTTTGTTGGTCTGGCGCAATATACGAATAACATAAATAACACTCTATACCTTAAATACATTAAATACATTTGAGGAACATCTATTTTGTTATTTAGATACTTATATTTTGCGTGTGTCTCACAAGTAATTTCTTTCTCCCACTTCTGCACACGTTACGCCAGGTCCCATTGATGCCGCGGCCAATATTAGCTGATAGAACCGTACGTGATCATGATTCATAGCTGATACAGTGTTTTGCAGGACGTGTGCTTCTGTTTCCCCTGTTGTTAATTCAGTGTCGATGAGAAATGCTGTCTGTCTCCTCGTGTCTTACATTTCTTTTATAGACAAATTTTACAGTGCTGTGATTGTTTGTTGTTTGCTGTTTGTCACTGCGCTTTAAACAACTCTGTTTGTCATGAAAATAATCTTTGGTGCTTACATGGCATTACTTTCCATCCATCCATCCATCCATCCAAATTCCTGTGTTCCCTAAATGACTTTACACATATAGTTTCACTGGTAAAAATATCAATACCCTTTACTACCCTACAAAAGGTCATACTCATTAACTAACTTATTTTGATGTGGATTTTGTGGTTACTGCATTTTCACACAATGGTTACACTGAATTTCAACAAACAAGACAAACTCATCTGTCACTGGACAGATCATAAGAGACCGGTTTCATTAATAACTCTATTTTGCCTTCTGCCTTTGTGGGGCAGGATCATTACTACCGTAATTTCCGGACTATAAGCCGCAACTTTTTTCCCACGCCTTGAACCTCGCGGCTTATACAATGACGCTGCTAATATATGGATTTTTCCCGCTTTCAAATTTTATTAAAAAAAAAACATTCTGTGACGTGCTCAGTTTTTTGGCGTGAAGCTTTCATTAGACCAATGAAATTGCAGAGCGGGTTAAGGTAAAAACAACTTTTTTGTTTACTGTTTAGATTAAATCGAGCGTTCAAACTTCCCATCATTCTGATTACGGTAGTAATTTTGTCACCCTCACCATGGCAAAGACATGGAGAAACACATATGATGCTGCTTTCAAGTTGAAGGCGATTGATCTGTCTGCTGCACGGGAGCTTGGTCTTAATGAGTCGATGATAAGGCGCTGGAAACAGCAGCGTGAGGAATTGACTCAGTGCAAAAGACAACTAAATCTGAGGCTATACTCCGACACCGAAGGAGATGACTTCAGTGGTTTCAGTGCACAGGGCGAGGAAGATAGTGACCAATGACTTGGTAGGCTACTGTTTACTGCAAATGTTTTATTACAAGCCGTGTGTGGCAGCGGGCGTGGTCAAGCGCCGTCCGGGAGAAAAGCGGTAAGAGCTTACACCTGCGCTAAATTATGTCTAACACCGGTGTCTAATTTCAAGTGCCCTGCTTCACGTGTCCTTCTTGGGAAAACTGTCACACGGGCACCAGTGTGACAGTTTTCAGCAGGGCACTTGACGTTCCAGGTAAGGCTTTTAATGGCCACAGCAATGTTTACAATCAATTTTATAAAGTTTCTCAGTTCTTCTATGCGCCAACACTAGACTGGCGTGTGTCACTCTCTCAGCTCTGTGGCTGCTGCCTTTTATGCCGCTCTCTCCATGCTTACTGAAATTAGACACTGGTGTTAGACATAATTAACTCAGGTGTAAGCGCCTTACCGCTTTTCTCTCCGGACGGGCTTGACCACGCCCGCTGCCACACCGTGTTTCGTTAAAGCCTGAGTAAAGTTCATTTGTTTCAATGTACGGTAGGCACCTGCGCTTATAGACAGGTCGCGGCTTATTT
This sequence comes from Xyrauchen texanus, assembly GCF_025860055.1. Taxonomy (NCBI): domain Eukaryota; kingdom Metazoa; phylum Chordata; class Actinopteri; order Cypriniformes; family Catostomidae; genus Xyrauchen; species Xyrauchen texanus. The sequence continues at coordinate 41,202,402 of NC_068287.1, forward strand.
ATGTTCAAAATAATATTTTATTTAAAAATCAGTGGGTGCGGCTTATATTCAGGTGCGCTCAATAGTCCGGAAATTACGGTAATTTCATTTCTGTTCAAACAAAAAGAATCGTCATCATTTAATATTATATAATTACTTCTTTAAGCAGTTCCCATCTGTGTCAAATTATAGGTTCTTAATCTTGATCTCTCTATTTAATATATTTCCTTTCATTCAGACTTATTTTCCTCCTTGATATTATTTCTCTCCAACCCATCCTTGCATTCATGGAGATTCTCTTAGCCAGAGTTGTCAGGGCCCACTTCAATCTTATGATTATATACAATGTTTATCAGTTTATTTAATTCAATATATTTTTGAATATGTGGAATAAGTGTAAAATATAGTTATATTGGGCCTTATGATCTTGACAATTATGTCACACCAATTAAAAACATTAAATTAGTAGTCTGAGTAACCCCACCAATCCCAAATGCCCACATATAATATCCCCAGCCCACCCTAGCGTAGCTGGTAGGAGCCGGACCTGTTAAAAACAATGACAATATTTGTTTTTGTCGAATCTCATATAGTTATGATTACATTCAAAATCTGTCTTTCAAAATTAAAAATTTGAATTACCACCATTTTCTATTTCTGTAATTTGGTGCAAAAATGTAAGATTTTTGTGGTGGAATTACCAGTAAAAGAAGAGAATTCAGAACTCAAAATATAAATATTCTAAATTCAGATCATAAACAAACTAGGTCAAAGGTCAAGCTTCCGTGTTCCAAAGGGCAAAGTAGAAGTTATCAGAATAGTCAAATTTTGCATTTTGGCTAATCACAGAGCAATGACAATTCTCTGGCGCAGTTCAATGATCTGTTAACATGATCTACATTGAACAAAAATTCTACAGAGTTTATTAATCTTGCTCTATGAACTAACAAAGAACAATAATATTTAAAAATGAGCATTGAATCATTTATTACACAATACAGTCCTAAACTACACCTGACTGTGCGCCAGAGAACTCTGGTAGCTCTGTGATAGGCAAAAATGCTCAGCTCAATACCAAAATATGTAGTTCGGCACCAAAATTCTCTGGAGCCTTAAATGACACATTTAACATCATCATGATGGATGTTTAGTGTGCAGGTGTGAATTCAAGTGAATTCATAGATGATTAACTTCTTTACAAAAAAATAATACAAACATAATTTGAGGAGGTGCAAAACAATATGATCCTCATGCTCTCATTAAAGTAACCGACTGCCAAAAATTTAGTTTTTAAACTGCCAATCTTGTAATATAAATATTTTTTTAATACAAAAATAGTCCTATACAGTTATCCAAGCCCCCTCAGGCAAACAAATTAAAATAATCCACCAACATGAGGATGAAGGTCAAACGAAGAGCTGCTGTGTGTAGGGCGAGTCACAGAAGGGTGTTTTGATAACGAGACATCGGTTGTGCTTGTGGATTTCATTTCATGAAAATCACGTACAGCCTCATCCCGACACCCACCGAGGAAGACCATTACATCATTCTGCGATGTCCTTGGACCAGATAACCAGCTTTTCCGAACGGAGAACAATATTGTACCCAGCAGGTAGCTGCCACTGAACACACAAGCTGTTCAGTATTCTCATAACTGAAGTTAGGCATGCAAAAACTGCCCTAAAACTGACTATAACAGGATATTATAATTAATAAGAGTTGGCAACAGCAGAAACTATGCCTAACAAAGTTCAAATAAAACTAGGCACCAAGATGCTAGGATTTTTTGGGTGGTTGCCAGGGCATTGCTATGCGATTGCTACTGTAGGGTGTTGCTACTGACCTAAGTCAAAGAAGCCCATCTCCAAGTCTCTATGATATTTTGGTCCCTAGATATGGCTTGGTTCCCACCTTTTAATTTAAGTTTATGATAAATGTTTGCTCATTTTATCATGCGACAAGTGAAAAATTGTCAGTCACATTGCTTAAAACGTTATATCTTGGTACAATTTTCTAGAACAATGTAATGTTTCAATGATGTCCATAGCACAAATGGTCCAGGAAAAGTTACGGAAATGGAAACGTACTTCAGCCGCTTTTCCATTGCATTGATACTGGAGGACAGACTTTATGACATCATGAAGGTGGTTATTAAACATCATTGGGGCATCCAAAATTATGGATGATTAACCTTCGGACCCCTGGTCACCTGTTCAGTGCTTCCACTCAAACATGGGGCACCCAAATTCAGTGTCAAAATCTTTATTGTTTCTTGTTTTTACTGATTGCACTGTATCATATTGTTTCATTTAAATACATGGTAGAAAAATCTAAATGTGAAAGGTGGGGGTTAATTAAAGACTATGGGACTGGTTGCTTTAAGATTACAGAGAAATAGACTTCAGGATGTCAGGAAGGTGGTCATTAAAGGTCACAGGAGTGGCCTTTTCAATATCACAAGGTAATTGTCCTTCGGCCCCCTATGGCACCGGTTTAGCGTTTCTACTGAAGGTGCGCTCCGAAATCAGTGTTAAAGGGCTCATATCAAGCATTTTTTTTCTTTATAATTTTCCTTAAGGTTCACTTATAATAAAGGTTTTTGCACAAAAAAAACAGGCATAATATGGTATTAAATTATCTTTTTCCATCCTGTCTGAAACGTTTGGTTTTCTGTGCTGTCCCTTTTAAGACTTCAGTATACATGCCTACTGTGTTATGATTGGCTAACATCTTTGCAACACCCCCGGCTAACACTTGTGGAATAATTTTTTCCAAGAATAAAAGAAAGAAAACGTGCATTAATAGCTACAGTATATGTCCCAATTTATGTAAAGCATACAATCAAACTACTACAGTTGTTTCGACTGAAATAACAATCGAAAACTGAACAAAGTAGGCACACTGTTGCTCCCGAATACTTATTTTAATAGGCAGACAAGATCTGGAGATACAATAATGATATAAATCTGAAAACAGTGAAAATAATCCAGAATTACACAAGCTTCAAATTCAAATGGTTAATAAACCTGTATCCAGCTGTAATAGATGGCTGACCCAATTGTTCACTTCCCTTGGAAGGAAATTCGGGATATTCGCCTGGTGGAGAGCCGTATCCCCGATCATTTTACTGGTCAACTTGGGAAGGGAACTCCCTTGGCTGTTTCACTGCTTAAATAAGGGACAATGGGCTAATTTGACACTGATGAGATAGCTAGCAAACTTACTAGCGTATACCACACCACTGTCTTTCGTTGCACTCCGTGCTATAGTGTACATTCTCCTTACATAATACAATAATTTAATCTCATCAATATTTTGTGAACAATTATTTATTTTTTGGTAAGTACCTGTGTAATATGTATGATCCACATTAGTGTCCTGATTATGGTATATTTTGTGATAAAAACGGCTGAATATACAATTCCTTACATATCAAACATACACAGACAGAAACAGTAGTATTATTAACGAGGTCATGAAATGCAATTTTTTTTAAATAATTGTATTATCTTCCCTGAGGTTCACTGATAATGTTATTAAAGGTTTTAGCACCAAAACAATCATAATTTAGTAATATGCTTTTCCACCCGGCCTCTGGCCATCTGTCTGAAACACTCAGTTTTGGCCTCAGCGCCTCCTTTAAACTTCAATGTAAATGCCCACTGTTATGATTGGCTAGCATCAACTTTGAAGAGAAGAAGCCATTCTCTTTCATTCAGCTGCTCAGTCTCTTGTTTTTTTTTTTTTGTTTTTTGAGCACGTACACATGGACACGTTCTTTCGCACATCTGCAATATTTTTAATTGTTGGTGTTGGTAAACATGCACTAGATGGACTTCTTTGACTGCTTCAATACGTTTCTGGTGTCGTACACCTCAGTGTGTGTGCATCTTTTCGCTGTGCTTTGGACTATGTGTGTGCATCAGCGTGGATTGCATGATTTTTTAGCTCATATCAGCATGGATTGGTTGTGAACCAGTAATAATACGATTCAAGCTTTGAAAAGGAACTGTTATTGAAAGATGGGGCAGTAAAAACACTTGGACCCGATCGCAAAACCGTAAGTAAACAGTTCCATTCGTGAATATTTCAAATGTCATGATAATTTGATACTTTATGGTGCTGAGTGTTAACAGTTGTGCTTGAGATGAACGGTTTAATATATTTGGATGCAATGTGTTGGATGTGTGTTATCTGTAAACCTTGAAACGTAGTTTTAATGTTGTGGAGCTTATTCACTTTCTTCAGATTGAGTTGGCTGTATTCGAGGGGCTTCACAAAACCTGACACCACATCTTTTTAAAGGGGTCATGACATGAGAAACCAAATTTGCCTTGATCTTTTGGTATATAAGAGGTCTTTGTATCATTAAAACGTCCTGCAAGTTTAATATTTTAAGACGTCCTCCCCATTCTAAACGAATCATTTATTTAATCAAGCTCAAAATACAGCTCGTTCTGGATTCATGGTTAGAAGTGACGTGACGGTTAGAAGTGACGTACCAGCGTTTGCATATGACCGCCTCCAGCGCAAGACAACTACGCTCATTTCATATCGCCGTGTGCCTCACAAGTGTTCAGTCGATGGACAGCGAGCTCTGACAGAGACTACTTGTGCACAGGAAAATTACGATGCCACACAGATGTGCTGTTCCTGGCTGTGGTCAAACAAAACCTCTGAATAAGCTGCTGAAAGATCCAGACGTCAGGGAAAAATGGATGCAGTTTATTTTTTGCGGACGTCCCAGTCACGGCAGTGTTAACTTAAGCGTTTGTTCTGTACATTTTAAGGATGACTGTTTTGAGAACAAATCTCAATATGATGCTGGCTTTGCCAGAAAACTGTTGCTCAAAGATAAGTCCGTGCCGACTATTCTGGGAACAGCGACGACATAAACTGTAAGTAATCTATTTTAAACTTTAAACTACTTTTTAAAGCGTAATTTCATTCATTATGAATAATCACAGTGTTTTTACTTAGTTTACTTGCATATTGTTCTGGCTGGGAGCGTCAATAATTGATACATAGGCACTGACGTTAGCCAATCATAACAGTGGGCGTTAACACTGAAGTCTTAAATGGAAAACGCCCCCAAAACAGACTGTTTGAATCAGAGGATGAGAAACAGGGTGGGAAAAGGTCATAAATCACTAGATTTTAAAAGTTTTTCTTAAAAAAAATATATATTAATACTATAATTGCACCTAAGGGAACATAATAATACAATAAAAAAACCCATGTCATGACCCCTTTAAAGCAGCAAGATAAAGAACAGTGATTAAATACATCTACATAGTGCACGTTTATATACAAAAAATTCTTAAAATAGTCCAGATGGGTCCCCTTTGGTGTTCAGGAATAGTTAGCCACACTAGGCCGGTCTGTCTTGCTCTTTTGAACTGAGCGCCAGTGGGTGGGGCCAAGGGTGCGATGACGCATATTGTGGGATGTGTAAATTCAAATGAGCAATGTCTCATGATGTCATGAAAAGATTTCAAAACAAGATGTTTCAGCAGGGTGGTAACTATAAATATCCTTTTTAGTCTGGGAGGATGTTTTGAGTTCTTACATTTAAAGTTTGTTTTTCCTGGAGCATGAACAATGAACAATTTATAACTTTCATTAAGAATATTACTGCAACTATTTTTTATTAGTTCTTACATATAGAGCTTAAATCACCATTAGTTAATGTTCATTCAAACAGATAGAAATGCTACGTCCTTTTGTTTTATTATTATTCTGTGGTTTTAAATATCTTCTCCATTGACCCCCTGCTGTATCTTCATGGTCACCTGGTATAAAAGTCTGGCTTTAATGCATTTGAGACCAGAGCTTGAGCTGTAACATCAGTTACTGCCATATTTATAGCATTGTGAAAGAAGCAACCTTGCATATCCTACAGGGGATATAAAAAGCTTTTAAGTCTGCAACAGACGCGGTATATCATGATCTTAACCCAAGGTTGAGTCTATTCTGTAGATAGTTCCCTGTCTATCTTTTTGAAGTTTCTGTCATAGCACTTCATAAGTCCTCCTCACAAATCTTTCCTTTGGCAAGACATTCTAGTGTGACTGTGGGTCAGCCAGTGTTTACACTGGCATGATGGTCCCACTTTGGAATAGAGAGGACTTTTCCCTTGGTGGGCCGTTACTACAACTCCTCCACCAGCTGTGTATATTCACTAAACCATCCATGTGTTCTTATAGGGCTGGGCTGATATCGCAAATATTTACTATTTTGTAGGCAATAAATGTTGGCATGAATATTATAACATGTAAATGTTATAATAATAAATGTTGGCATGAATATTATAACAATGATTTTAACATGTTTTTGCTTTGATCATCAAGTGTCCTGAATACAGTTTTAGTAGGCCAGTGTTACAGAGATATTTTCATGGCAGCTATGGTTTAAACTGTAGCAAACATGTCTATAGTGTGGGACACAATTCAATTCAGTGATTCTTATCTTTCGAAATATCCGTTACAATTAGACGTGGTATACTGAAATAATTGACATGCATGGTTATTTTATCGTGGATACATATCTATTAGCCAAATTGTTTCGATTTACAAGCAGGGGCCAAAATGAACACTGTCCAAGCAGCAAAAGCAAATTAAAGTTATTCACCAGCGAACGGTTGCAAAACTGTAAGAATGACAGTTGGACCCTTGCTAATGTGTTCGTGAGCTATTTAAATCAAAGACTTATACATATAAAGGTTTTAGGGACATTATATCTTTATTAGATTACATAAGCGAGGGATATTAATCTTGCAATTCCCTTCTATAATAACCTTTGCAGATGCAAGTGATAGGAGTGATTCAAAAGACACATTTTCAAACTGTCTATTCATGAAAACATCTGTTTTCAGAAGCTGCACGACTTCTGTGGAAAATGTATCATAAGAAGTTTTTCTCCAGAACTCCGTGTGGCAACACATATTAAATATTACTTGCATTAAGATACCAATACTAAAATATTATATACATTTAAAATACCATTTTATGGACGGTAAGAATTATTTATGGATGGATAATAATTTATGGATAATAAAAATGATCATATTTTCTTAATCCCTTCTAGGGTAAAGTTGAAGAAATATTTGAAGACAAAGCAACCACTTGATTGTATATTTATTTTCCAAAAATGTATTTAATATTTATATGCTTTATTATATTTTGTGTGTTTATTACTGTTCATTTAGTTTCTTAAATGTTCAAGTTTTTTTTCAGTTACATTCTTTGTGATCTTTTAATTGAAAATGCAAATTTGGCATTTAAAAACAAAACAACAATTAAACTAGCCATTAAGAACAACAAAGTTTCTTTCAACTCATTTTGTAATGTGATATAATACCACGCTAAAAGCTTCAGCCATTATCACGATAAGAAAATGTGTAATAATCAGTTTATTTTGCTAACATGTATATGCTTCATCTGCGTCAACAATTAAAAATGGTTTAATACAAATGTAAATAATCGAGGTTTGTTACTATGCATTGTTATATCAGTGCATATAAATAACATGTCGTCGAGAAATGAGCTTATGAGCAAGTCTTTTTGGTAAAGACTTGGTTCCTCCTATTAACATGATTAAGGGAATTAGTTCATTTAACAAGGATTGATCCTGTACGGTCATTAATAAAGCGTCCCCTTCAGAATAATTACCATCCCAATGTGAAGAGGAGGATGCCATAATGTCCTTGCAACAATGTACAGCCTCCCTTCTATATATTATAAAGGGACATCCAAGGAACACTCTCAATGCCTTGCATATATTCCCTTCCTTGGACTTGAACTCAAGTGCATCTTAGTCAAACATTCCTCTTTGAAAGCAGATGAAGTCTACTGATCTTCTTATAAGTTTCAGTGAACATGATGGATAAAAAAGACAGTGTTTAACTTTACTACTGATCAAAGCAGCCTCTTGCCAGGCAGAAAGGCCATTTTAACTTTGTCAGCCAACAATAAAGATAGCATCATGGGGGACGTTGAGATAGAACATGCTTTTACGTAAAAAAAAAGCAAATTCCAGCGCAATGAATCGAATAAAGGTGTCTTTTGAAGTTCTTTTTAACCTGACAAGGTGGTTGAAAAACTTGCCAAGTCCTACTCAGTCAAAGACGTTCGTCTGGTGCATGTTTACATAGAAATAGAAATTAAAATAAGGACAGATTCAAAAACTGTGTAATTACCCCATTAGTCATATCCATTTCAGAAAATCCAATTAGACCCATTAATGAAGAGTTTCATAATTGATAAAACTGCTTAATTAAAAAGGACAAAATGACTCATCTTACTTCTGAGTCTGTTTTTATGTCCTTATCCTGATATTTTTTAGGTTTAGTGTGTCATCTATCTTGAATGTTAAAAAATATAGCATTGCTCAGGGACAGCTGTTGAGCCAGAGATTAAAAATAGCTCTTTGTTTGCTGTGCCACAAGAACGGCAAGTGCTGGAATATTTTTGGGGAAATGATGGAATATAAATGTGACCGCAGTGATCTACTTAAACAACTAAAGGGAGAAAAGTATGGAGAGAACAAAACAAATTAAGCCCACACTGTTACAAATGCATTTCATTATGAGACCTAACATGATGCGAGTCATAAAAACAAGGAGTGTAAACTAGATCAAATGTAAATTAAGAGATATGAAATCCAAACTAACCGTAATTACTTAGATAAATAAATGTCCCTGATGTTATTGTACAGGATTCATTAGTGCATGTTATTCTACAGAAAAAATGTTGTTCATCATATACTCACCCTCATGTAGTTCTAAGCCTGGCATCTTGCATGTTCATGCGAGAACTTGCATTTAGTGCTAAAAGCAATGCAGAATCTTGCCTCCTGCTTATCTCCTTTTGTTTTCCAAAACAAATACATATGGATTCTGAACAACATGAGGGTGGAGAACTATGGGTTAACTATTCCTTCAAGAAGAATAGCATGGAATTAGATAGAATACTTAATTCGAAGGCAAGAGGTTTTACTTGATTTAAGGCTATTTTGTAATGGATGGCAGTCCAAAGCTGAACAGCAGTATTTGCTATAAAGCTGAGGTGTGCTTTTTGAGAAGACTTTAGTCCAGCACACTCCATTCCTGGAAACTCTTCTGCCACATTCCCCTGAAGACAGGCATCCATAATATCTCGGATTGTCACAGGTAGAGAAACAACATTATCACAGCCTGCCACCCACTAAGGGATAATAGCAGTGTTATGTGATAATATCCCTTTTAATCGTCCCCATTTCTTTACTAAAGCTTTTGACATGAGGCTGCACTAATGTGTCAGACATCAATCCTACTTCCCATGGGAGGATACAACTGACTGATGTTTACAAATACTCTCAAGCATACCTTGTACAGCCCGGATTCAAAAGACAGGACACATCATAAAGAGTTAAGATTTTCTAAAGAGTTAAGAACAATTTTGGGATGTGCAAAACAACACATTTTCAAAATCGTCAAGTCGGTGGGTTTCCCTGAACGGCTAAACTTCCTGATCGGACCCATTTCTTAGGGGACATTTACTTTTTTGCATTCAAAATGGAGCGCAATCTTAAAACACAAAAAAATAGTGCAAGACATGAAGCAACAGCCAAAGATGTCAGTTGGAATGTGTGGCCGCTGTGTTTTAACCCTTAAACGCAAACCTCGGGTCTTTAGTGACCAGAGACCTCATTCCACTGCCTGTACCCCTTTAATTTTTTGGAGTTGTGCCCAAACCTCTTTAGTATTCCGTAATATTTCTCTTATAAATAATGTAACACAAAAAAAAAAATGCCTAAAAATATTTTTTATAATGGCTTAAGTACCTAAAGTCTATAGGTTCATTAGAGAACCAAGGTACACTCACCTAAAGGATTATTAGGAACACCTGTTCAATTTCTCATTAATGCAATTATCTAATCAACCAATCACATGGCAGTTGCTTCAATGCATTTAGGGGTGTGGTCCTGGTCAAGACAATCTCCTGAACTCCAAACTGAATTTCAGAATGGGAAAGAAAGGTGATTTAAGCAATTTTGAGCGTGGCATGGTTGTTGGTGCCAGACGGGCCGGTCTGAGTATCTCACAATCTGCTCAGTTACTGGGATTTTCACGCACAACCATTTCTAGGGTTTACAAAGAATGGTGTGAAAAGGGAAAAACATCCAGTATGTGGCAGTCCTGTGGCCGAAAATGCCTTGTTGATGCTAGAGGTCAGAGGAGAATGGGCCGACTGATTCAAGCGGATAGAAGAGCAACTTTGCCTGAAATAACCACTCGTTACAACCGAGGTATGCAGCAAAGCATTTGTGAAGCCACAACACGCACAACCTTGAGGCGGATGGGCTACAACAGCAGAAGACCCCACCGGGTACCACTCATCTCCACTACAAATAGGAAAAAGAGGCTACAATTAGCAAGAGCTCACCAAAATTGGACAGTTGAAGACTGGAAAAATGTTGCCTGGTCTGATGAGTCTCGATTTCTGTTGAGACATTCAGATGGTAGAGTCAGAATTTGGCGTAAACAGAATGAGAACATGGATCCATCATGCCTTGTTACCACTGTGCAGGCTGGTGGTGGTGGTGTAATGGTGTGGGGGATGTTTTCTTGGCACACTTTAGGCCCCTTAGTGCCAATTGGGCTTTGTTTAAATGCCACGGCCTACCTGAGCATTGTTTCTAACCATGTCCATCCCTTTATGGCCACCATGTACCCATCCTCTGATGGCTACTTCCAGCAGGATAATGCACCATGTCACAAAGCTCGAATCATTTCAAATTGGTTTCTTGAACATGACAATGAGTTCACTGTACTAAAATGGCTCCCACAGTCACCAGATCTCAACCCAATAGAGCATCTTTGGGATGTGGTGGAACGGGAGCTTTGTGCCCTGGATGTGCATCCCACAAATCTCCATCAACTGCAAGATGCTATCCTATCAATATGGGCCAACATTTCTAAAGAATGCTTTCAGCACCTTGTTGAATCAATGCCACGTAGAATTAAGGCAGTTCTGAAGGCGAAAGGGGGTCAAACACAGTATTAGTATGGTGTTCCTTATAATCCTTTAGGTGAGTGTGTATATATATATACCTGATAAAACAAATGTACTATTTGATTGTTGGACGATTGGTTGACCATCATGAATTGCATCTAGTCAAAATTCACTTTGTCTGCTAAAGATTTAAATGCAAAATTATACAAAATGTTTAAAGTAATTTGTTTGAAGGTCAAATGGGCACTTAGATACAGCAATTAAAATGCAATCAAACATAAACAAACATCAGTTAAATGATGGTTTTGCTGAAAGTATAGCTGAGGCTTAAGCTTTAACTGAAAACAAAGAGAAAAGACAGTGGATTTATGTTAATGTCATTCATTTGCATGCAAATGTGACCTGACATTTTTCAGATAAAATGTTAATGTAAAAACATTTAAGCACCAATGCATGTGTAAATTTGCTGACATGGTAACTTCTATATGGCACAATCTCAAAGGTGAATCACATGAAAAATATCCACTTATATTTCAACCCAAAATTAAAAGAAGAATATAATAATAAGTGTCCAAAAAGCACTGAAGGTCCAAAAAGCACAAAGGCAGGGTAAAAAGTAATCCTTAAGTAATCCATAATACAGTTCATGATTTCTGAAGTGATATGACAGGTGAGAAACAGATCAACATTTAAATCCTTTTTTACGATCAATCCAGACTTTTTCTTTCACAGTCTTCTTTTGTTTTTGCAACTTGCATGCATCGAACATAGGAGAATATATTAATAAGGGAATTAAATATTTATCTGTTTCTCACCCACACCCAATATATCGACAGACACACAGAGACACACACACTATGGATTACATTAATGCTGCCTTTATGTGCTTTTTGGAGCTTCCAAATTGTGGTGCCCATTCACTTGCTTTGTGGGGACTTACAGAGCTGAGATATTCTTCTAAAAATCTTTGTTTGTGTTCTGCTGAAGAAAGAAAGACATATACATATGGGATGGTATTTTGGGTGAACTAAATTTAAATCACCATAAAATAAATTCAGTAAAATAAATACCATCATGATGTATAAATATTTAAATTAAAAATAAGCTACAAGTATGTCACAATTGAAATCTTAATGACTAGAGATGGGACGATATGGTTATCTTACGATTCGTTTTGATATATAATATGAGGTTCATGATTCGATATAATCTCGATTCTATATAATAACACTTAAATTTAAGTAATTATTGAAATTGTTTGAAAAATGTTTGCACTAAATGCACATTATAATTTTTCATCAAAGTTCTTAAAAACACAATATAAATGCTTAAAGGCTGGGCATAGAAATGAATAAATTCTTTGACTACAAACTCTTCAGACATGTTTTGTGTTCTGTAGTCGCCATCACTGTGGAGGACCGTTTTTTAGATAAACCAATTTTCGCTTGAACGCCCCAATGTCAATAGGGGGCTGCATGAACTGTTGCTCTCCTGCCATATCATGAACATACCCAGATATAAGATCAACGGTCAGAGAACATTTTTACTAAATAATACATTAGATTTCGGATTGTTTCTCACCAAACCTTATTGTATGCTTTCATAACAATCATGAGTCTTGAATCATGAACATCCTGAATTATACTTTTGCATCCTTCTGAAGCTTGAAGAAGTGGTCACCATAAACTGCCATTGTATGAAATCACTGAGAACATTTTTGCACAATTTCTCCCTTTGTGTTAAGATAAAGAAAGTAATAGAGGGTTATAACAACACAGGGGTGTGTAAAAAATGACTGAATTGACCTTTTTGGGTGAACAAATCCTTTAAAATGTCTGATATATCAACATTGTATCGGCCTATCAGCCACCCTGCTCTCTGAATATCAGCATCGGCCATTAAAAAAGCCCACATCGGTCAACCACTATATAATATATAGATATAATAATGATATGAGCTATCAATGTTTGAAATAATGTGTACAATTTACAAGAAATAACACTGAGTTTACACTCATTCACAAGCTCTAAAAAGATTACAGTCACTTTAAGATTCCAACGTGTATCTCACAAACAAGTGTCTGGTTTATTTATTAACAAGAGAGAAGTTTTGCTTTTTTTAGCGCTTTTAATTTGGGATTAAAAATTCATATTTATTTTTACTTTTCTATCTGACTGTAAAGAACAGAAAGGATATTAAATATTATATAATAAAAGTGGAGTGCGTGGATTTTATATTTGATGGATACACATTACATGGAAGAAATGGTAAATTTTAAGCACTTACCAACAAAACAATGCTTTTTTCCAGGTATTCCAGAAATTAAATGTTTAAAAGCTAATTTAAGCCCATCAAGGACCATCTGCGATCCTATAAACGGTAAAGAAAAGCGAAGTAGGGGTCAAATTAAGCGATAGGGATTATGCTGTTTGACGGGTAATTTCATTTATGATCAAATTGACAGAAAAGGATGTTTCAGATTTCCAAAATCAAGTTTTGCCTCGTTATGTTCTGTCATTGTTTTGGTTTGCGATATATTGAAATTCTATATATAATCTCATCCCTTTTAATGACCCTTAAACATGCCATTTTCTTTATGCAAAATAGAATTTCTTATTTTTAAAAATATGACCCAGACAGGATTTTCCTTGAGATTTTTCCCAAAATATCAAAAAAATTAAAAAGAAAAGAAAAACCATGTCACGGGTATTGACATGCACAGCTAAAACCGCGAAAAATTACACCTGCCATTTCAAGTTACAGTCTTTCAGTTAAATGGCAATTCATCCATGATTTGTTATTTCCGTAATGCATAACTCAAAATAAACAAATTCTACTTTGATTCTATTTGATTAAACTGTGATTCAAAGGGACTACCCAAGTGAAATCAGAAGCGCTTGGCTAAATGGTTGGGGTAGACAACATCCTGTGGCACAAATTCAACGGACACACACACACACACACACACATTGTCTGATAAAGCTCATAAAGTTTGTGGCTAAAACAGTCGGCCCCTTCGGACATGTCCCAATCCGCAGACTCAAAATTGGGTAATTTTCCTCCACCACAAGTGCACTAACACTCTTAAGTGAGAGAGAGAGAGAGGACAGCCTCAGCGACTCAAGTTTATAAGCCGGCCAGATTAATCTTTCATCAATAAAAAAACATGGTTTATTTGAGGGCATGTCTGAGAGAAGAATTTAAAGTGGTGTTCTAGTCAAAAGGGGTGGGGGTTCAGGGAAGAATGAGGTGGGTTGTGTCTTCCAGATGCCTGAAATAATCTGTAAAGAAATTATCTAATAAAGTAAATTCAATTACAGCACATACATAATATGCATAAGCTTAATGTGTGTGACGTCATCTCAGCTCAATATATGACAAACCATGTACAGAAAAAAAATGCTTCTCATCAGTTCAGTATGGTTGGGAACCAAGAACAGGTTTTTATTCAGAACCGGTTTAATAAAAAAATAAAAATAAAATGTTACCTTTAAAGTCCCCAATCCATTAAGTGGAATCGGAACCAGAACCATTCAATTCCTTCTGAATCCTACCCCTACACATGGGTAAAGTAGGCACAACTTGACATAAATTCTAAAATCAGCATAATTTCCTGTGGTTAACATGCAATAAGAGGCTTATCCAGGCAAGGATATTAAAAAGCTAAAACAATGCTTTATATTGGCAAACGGGACAACCACCTCGCTCTATTTCTAGAGATGGAGTGCAATGAATCAGCACATCCATCACTGTTGAAATACAAAAGGCAAGCAGGAAATCACTTGTGCTGTGCCTCTACGTGAATTTCAAGGGCATTCAAAACACCTCCAAAAATGCTTATGTTGAGGAGTCTACAGAGATTGTGAGTATTAAAGGAATAGTTTATCCAAAAAATAATAACAAAAATTCTGTAATTATTTACTAGTGCAATTTCAAATCCAAACCCTAATGACTTCCTTTCTTCTGTGGAACAAAAAATGACAACCTCAGTCACCAATCACTGTCACTGTATGAAAAAACAGATGCAAAGAAAGTGAATGATGACTGAACCAGTCATTCTGCCCTACGTTTTGTGTTCCACAAAAGAAAGGCATAAGTTTGGAACAACATGAGCGAGTAAAAATGAATTTTCTTTTTTGGGTTATCTGCCCCTTTAAGTGTCTTAGCTGTCTTCCACTCTCTTGCTCAACCTTTATGTGAATCTCTGCAGTTGTTCAGTACCTTCAGTTGGTGTGCGTCCAGCACCCTGCGGAGATGTAAGTGCTGTCAATGAGGTGTGATGTTCGACTGTGTAGCGAGCACGGCTGCACTCACCAGAAACACTCTGTAGGCGTCTTTACGTCTTACGGGTCCCCAGCATGAGTCTGTATCATTGTATTTCACACTCCCTGCACTGCATGAGAAATTCCCACTGCGGGAAGACAAACGAACAGATAGGCAAATTGATTTATACAAGATACTAGAATACATAGTGCCTTCGGATCAGGTAAAGTACAGATAGATGAAACTCAGGCAAGTTTAGGAAATTCTGCCCTACTCAGCATGTCTTTGGAGTAGTGATGGACCGATATTTCATCCAGTCCAAATAATCTGACATTTAAATCACCATTTTAAGATTATCCATGTTCAAGTCCAAAATGACTGGGAGAATTGTATATATTAACATTTATAGGGAGTAAATGGTGTGTAAAATAAGTGTTGTGAAATTCACTTTAGGTCAAATTTGTTATTGGTGGCATAATCTTATCTCATATTAAAGTATATGAGTTGGACAAATGAACAACTGGACTTTAAATCTTATTGGTGAGCCACTTTGATAAATTATTCAAGTTCTAGCAACTGGACAAATTTCTCACTGGTTCAAAACCAGTAATTTAAAAAAATATATATAAATTTTTCTCTCTCATGTCAAGTTCTTATGGTTGAACAGCAGGACATTCATACTGATTGAAGCATCTTCTTATTGGTTGAAATATCTCGATAAGAAATTAGAAGAGTTTCTAATTGGTTGAAGCATCATATTGGTTTAAATGCTTTGATGAGAAATCAATCAAGTTCTAAAGAGGACAGCTTTTTTGTATTGGTCGAAGGATAATTGTATTGAAGAAATGCCTTGAAAAGAAATTAATTGAGTTATAATGACTAGACAAATTATTTATTGGTTAAAGCCTCTATTTATGGGTTGAAACACCTCGATGAGCAATTAATCAAGTTTGTTTCTCATTGGTTGAATCAAAAATCATACTAATTTGGTGAAACGCCTTGATAAGAAATTAATCGAGTTCTAACTATTGAACAACTGAAATAATTACGTTTTTTTTTTAAGCACTTTCTTATTTGTTGAAATGCCTTGATTAGAAATTAATCGAGATCTAATGAATGGACAACTTGGCACATTTTTTATTGGTTGAGTAAAATCTTATTGTTGAAACACTTTGATAACAAAATGATTCAAGTTCTAGCAACTGGACAAATTTTTTCAAAATGTATTTTTCACTGTCTTAAAACAACAAAATTAGTCAGGTTCTAATGGTTGGACAGCTGAGCATACATATTGATTGAAGCATCTTCTTATTGGTTGAAATATCTCGATAAGAAATTAATTGAGTACTAATGACTGGAGAATTGGATGCATTTCAATTTGGTTGAAGCATCTTCTTGGTTTAAACGCCTTGATGAGAAATGAATGGAGATCTAATGACTGGACGACTGAAAGACTTTGAATAGGTTGAAGCACTTTCTTATTGGTTGAAGTGCCTTGATAAGAAATCAATCAAGTTTTAATGACCAGACACAACTGGGCAATTCTTTATTGGTTGAAGATTGGTGAAACATTCATTATTTGTGTTCTAACTTCTAGCCAACGAGACAAATTTCTTATGGGTTGAAGCATCCCATTGGCACAAGACCTTGATAAGAAATAATTGCTTTAAAATTAACAGAATTTTTGCTCTGCAATGTCATCACTTGAAAAGTCATTTTGACCTTTTATTAATTAAACTCAAGAAAAAGATATGCAAAGTGTGAGAACTTAAACTCACCAAGCTACTTCCATAAGAGATACTGGTACAGCAGCGGCATAAATGGCCAAATCTCCATACAGGTACACGATGATGCAGATGTAGAACATGTTGACACCAACTGTGGGAACAAGACTCAGATGTCATTCTATATATAGATTGACAACTGTAAATAAAATATCACTTTAAATACATGATACAAAGCAGGTGGTGTGGTTTACTGAACATGTAGATGGGCAGCATCAATCCCTAGAAGATTCCAGTGTTCTTCCTTAAAACTCTATACCCACTTATCAGAATAAGCTTTATTGCCAAGTGTTCTCATGTACACAAGGGATTTATTTTGGTGATAGGAGAAACATGTGCACACAGAACATTATAGTGAGAGACAGAATATTAATCAAGGTAAGAGTATAAACAGACATAGAAATAATAGGACATTTAACAGAATGGCATATGAACATGTGCAAATGATAATGCATGTGCAAGGTAGGGGTATGTAAAGTTATTGAATTAAATATGAGTGAATTTACATATTTACATATTTACATTACATATTTATACATTTTTGCACTATGGGGGAATCCTGATACAGTTTAATTGTTCATGAGGAAAATGGCCTGAGGGTAGAAACTGTTCTTGTGCCTGGATGTCCTAGCGCTCAGTAGCGCCGGCCAGAGGGCAACAGTTCAAAGAGGGAGTGGGCAGGGTGTGCGGGGTCCAGAGTGATTCTATCTGCATGTTTCCTCACTCTGAAGACGTACAGCTTTTGGAAGGTGGGCAGGGGGGCACCAATAATCCTCTCAGCAGTCCTGACTGTCTGTTGTAGTTTCCTTCTGTCTGATTTTGGTGGCTGAACCAAACCAGACAATTATAGATGTATACAAGACAGACTCAATGATGGCTAAGAGGTTGACCAGATCAGTTTTGCCAATTAATCAGCACCGATAACAGATTTCTGGAACTATCAGTTATCTGCAAAAATGCACACCAATAGTTTTTTCCCTACTTGCGTCTGGTGATGGAGCGGCTGGGAAGGGTGCGCTATCATTTTACAGTATGAGAGCAGCCTAAAGGCAAAATAAAATCACTTCACTGATGCCCTGTGGTGTTTGTTTTGACACGTGAGACAACACTCTGCATGGAGCGGAATACTGTTAAAACATTGTTAAAACATTAACAATTAAAGTTCTTTTTAATTAGACACATCATTTACAAAAGATCACTCCTGCACAAGACTGAATAAACTAAAACAAAGACGATTGTCAAGCTCACTTTTACATAGAAAAACAAATAGATGGGTTGCAAATGCGTTCGGTGTGAACAGCCCCTTACAGTTAGTGGAGGTCTTTGGCCATTGCATCTTACTTTCTCATAAGCATTTATCAGATTAAGCAATGACTTGTTTAAGTGCTTTGTCAGGAAAGATGTTCAATTTGGAAATGTCTCGAGATCATCCAGTCTGTTGTGTTCCATCTGTTTGAACAGCTCCTGGCCCGGGCTCATAGTCTAAGCTGCTTCACCACTGAGTTCAGCCGAATACCACTGCTGTCTGGGAATAGTTCTACTCTACATTCAACTGTACTAAATAAAATCAATGTGGTATTTTGCTGTTATTATGAAGCTCTTCTGGTGTAGTAGAAGTCAAGTGCAAGTGAAACACAATGTGAACTGTCCATTGAAGCATTTTCCCCTCTCATTTTACTTTTGACTTAACATTTGAGAATATGGACGAATAAAACATATTTATTTTATGCACATTAGTTGAAAATTAAATGCTCTTTTTTAACAGACAGGATAGGAATGTTCTTTGCAATAAAATCACAGTGCTGAATAGTTAATGTATTTATTGCGCCCTCTTGTGGACCAAGGAAACAATATCAATTAAAAATCAGCTGACTTTAAAACTGGAATATTAGATAGATAGATAGATATATATATATATATATATATATATATATATATATATATATATATATATATATATATATATATATATATATATATATATATATATATATATATATATATATATATATATATATATATTTATTTCATTTAAACATAAATCAGCTTATCGGCAGGCACTGACCAACTTGGTTATCAGTATCAGTAAAATCGACTATTGGTCGACATCTAATGATGGCCGAGTAGATCTGTGTCAGCAGCGCCAGTGGCAGGTTGAACTTCCTCAGCTGGTGAAGAAAGTTGTATAGGCCAGTGTTTCCCCAACCTTTTTTCTGCCATGGCACACTTTTTACAATTAAACAAATCCCATGGCACACCTCTATCCCACTGTCCCACAAGAACTTCCATGATTTCTGTCCATTTTAGTTGCGTGTTTACTCGTAATGTTTGAAATTCTGCTATGAAAAAAAATGAAAGTCACGTAGGTACGGTGTGTAATGAGATCACAGGTGGCAAGGGTGCTAATTGGCTAATGAATAAAACAACAAATTTGCATCTTTCCTTATTTTTACATTGGTTCTTGCAAATTAATTCTTGCAATGCCACAGCAAATAATATTTTATGTATCTATTTATATACATGGCTCCAGACTAACATTTAAGAGTCATAGCACCGATGTTAAATTCCACAAATTGTCACATCAGCACTTGACTTGGTCGCACCAGTCCATTTGAAAGAAAAATTGTTTTCTTTCATGGTTTCTTTTTACAAAGCCTTTTTCTACAATCAGAGGACATTAGAAAAGGGTTTACACAGAAGGAAAGTTGCATTGTTATCCATAGTTATAACTGTGGCATTTGCAAAATGATCATAGTAACCAAAAGTAAAACCATGATTAGCAGTAACCATAAAACAAATTATGGCACAGTAAGAAAATCCCATCCAGAAATTAAATTGTATTCTCTCACCATTAAATTGATATAAGTTCATGGTGAATATGTTTAAATATATTTATAAATATTTTAATACCTTAAAATTTCTGTCTGTTCATTGTGCAGAATTCTCCTTTATTCCTTTTCAATGCTGTCCATTGAGCAGCGCTGACTGATCTGGGTAAAGCGGTTTCCTTTCGCGTTTGGAACATTTGCCAATTTATATTTCTCATACGGAACAAAAAACAACAGAGCACAATCAGCGAGTCAGCCAACTTTGTAGTCGCACCAATGCGACCTCTAGCAAAGTTTAATCGCACTGTTAGGAAAAATGGTTGAAAAAATAGTCTCAGTCCAGAGACCTGATATATTTTGTGGAATCTGATAATTTTCCAAGGCACACCTGACTATCTTTCACGGCACACTAGTGGTTGGGAAACACTGGTATAGGCTGCATCAGAGCAGCATAAATAACCCTTATTAAACAAGCACTTCATTATGAAATCTCTCCCCCCACTCTTCTCTTCATTAACCACACACTCCACATTCCACACACTGTTTCACTGTTCATCCATCACTCACTCCGTGCCAGTTGAAGATGAGATGGACAGCATTGAGGACAAAAGACAAACCCGCTCACCACAACACTCGTTCTTCATTCACCGAACCTCCTATGAGGATCTCAAATGGTACAACTGACCAATCAACTCAATTAATTTGACATTGACAAGAGCTAACAGGCTATTAAAACTACATTTAAATCTAAAAAAAACCTAACACTACTTTACAAGCTTAATTGAGCCATCTTTCCACCCACAATAAAAAAAGTGGCAAATGTTGTTGTCAGTTCCACGCCATTTTACTAAGATGAGTGGCCAAACAATGGCAGAAAACATGAGAAATTATGAATGCCAATTCAATTGCAGTGCTCTTTTTACAATTCATGCAGCACAATTCATAAGGGAACTAGAGCGAGTTCATCACTTGAAATATGGAAATGTTGATTTATCTTGAAAATAAAGTTTCTCCATTCTCAAACTGCCCAGATTTAAATGGAAACCCACCTGCTTGCTTTTTTAGGCTACAATTCAACATTATTGAAAAAGTATAAAAGAAAGCAGCTATTCTTATTCACCTACATGCATTTAAATGCAGTATTCCTACACAGGAATACCAGAAACTAAAATAATATGTTTAAGCATTAAAGATTTTAATCAGAATCTGAAAGTTGATGTAGCTATATAGATTTTTATATTTTCTTAAGAAAATGTGAGTGGTGCAAAACTTGGCCAAACTAGTCTGACTTTCTATTTCTTCATTCAGACCAGAACTGATCCATTTATAACTTTACTTTCAACAACTAACTGCACCCAAATAATTTCAACAACATACTCACTGTGCATTCATTCTGCAAAGAAAATCAACTTTTATCTGTCTTGACAATCCTAATGTCCATTCATAAACATTAAAGCCTTTAACTACAGTTCATTTAGGAGTATAAGCCTGTTGTTCTTTTCCACTAAATGACAGCTCATGGACTGATCACTCCCATTACAAAAGGTGCGCTTAACAACTGCACTAGCTTTTAAAACACAGCATGCCCCAAGACAGGAGGGCAAATGAGTCCTTGCTATTCCTATTAAAAGCTACAGTCAATACTAAAGTCACACTACCTAAACGAATCTCAGTTCATGGTGAGTTACAGTGCCATTTAATATATTTACAAGTCTCCTAGGCAGCTCAGGTAGTCATTTAGTCTCTTCCCAGCGCACCTGCATTAGGAAAAAGTGGACACTTAACTCCATCCTTTTCTGAGAAAGGTCACATTATAGTGGGCTATTTTAACACATCAACCTTAATAGAATAACAAAGAGTGGACAGAGTGAGTAAGTGATGTCCATGCAGAAAAAGCTCAAAGCCAGCGTGTTTACGTTCACATAGCATGGGTGCTTGCAGTGCATTAGTGACAGAGTCTGTTCTGGTTTGTGTGAGTGTAACAAGTGCGCCACCTAGTGGATGAAGTTGGCCATCGCAAGCAGCTGGTTCTCCCTTAAAATCTATAAGGTCCCACATTATTTAAGTCAATATTTCAATGCCCCCAAACACAGGTTGTGATTTTTCCTCTAGCACTTCTGCTACAATAACAAACTTTAAAACTTTTAAATTAACAGAAACTAAGGCTGTCAATGCATTAAATGTATTAATTTATTGAATTTAAAATATTTTTTGTTTGTTACATGTTAACAGTTTTTTTTTTTTTTTTTTAACCTCTTTAACTCCAGGGCACCGTCTGCAATTTTTCACACTTTTTAAACGTATAAACTTAACATTAACACATACTGTGGACTAATTGCCAAAAGTTAGTCTCATTTATTCAGAACACCCCCAATAAATAATATTGTATATGTTTACAATCTTATGGTGAAAATAATTTAAATATATATATATATATATATATATATATATATATATATATATATATTTAAAATATTCACATCAGAAATATGAAAACATTATAATAATATATTTTTGTCCTAACTTTGTAAGCATGTAATTCTGGTTCTGTTCCCTCCAAACCATCTTATTTTATTCCACTAGATCTCAACAAGTACTAGAATTGATTTTTTTTCCATCTATCACCTTATCGTCACAAAAGGCCGATCTGAAATGTAGATGGCGTTCTAACTCATTTTAGCACTCAGAGATGTGATCATCCATAGACACGGTCTAATTTTCAGTTCATCCACCACTTACCAATGTTTCATCGAATATCTCGGCCTCTGAGTGGACTAGCTCAACTCAATCTAGCTGTCATTAGAAAGCGGAGCCCTTTGTGATGATGTCTGAGATTTGATCATCAATAGTCAATAAAATATAATTCCGATGCTTTGTTTAGAGACTTTGTAGAGAGATTTTAAGCATTACATTTGTTTGCAACACAGCGCCCCCTTATAGACCCGCCGGCTGATCTGCGGAGTTGATGAGGTTAAAAGGAGAATTTTTTTTAATAAGTACAAAATATATACACAAAGTTCTCCAGAAGCAAAATGTATTACTGCGAACATTCTTGGTTCCATTAAACTTGCTAAATCGCTCTGCTCAACGGTCCCATTTCTTATAAAGAAAAATGATATTTTATGAGTAAATTAAACAGAATTTGACAATTCAAACATTTTAGATATGCTGATAATTGTGAAAAAGGGGATAATTTTTTTTATATATATTTAAAGGTCATTTTGTCATTCAAGGTTGCACTTTACTGTGAAAAACTGTCAATGTGAGAGCTTTTTCTCCCAAGTTATAAACATGATGCTATACGTTGCACTTATATACACAGATCAGCCACAACATTAAAACCACCTGCCCAATATTTTGTAGGTCCCCCTAGTGCCACCAAAACAGCGCCAACCCGCATCTCAGAATAGCTTTCTGAGATGCTATTCTTCTCGCCACAATTGTACAGAACGGTTATCTGAGTTACCGTAGACTTTGTCAGTTCAAACCATTCTGGTCATTCTCCGTTAACCTCTCTCATTAACAAGGTGTTTCAATCCGCAGAGCTGCCGCTCACTGGATGTTTTATGTTTTTGGCACAATTCTGAGTAAATTCTAGAGACTGTTGTGTGTGAAACTCCCAGATCATCAACTGTTACAGAAATACACAAACCAGCGCATATGTCACCATCAATCATAACACGCTCCAAATCACTGAGATAAATTTTTTCCCCATTCTGATGGTTGATGTGAACATTAACTGAAGAGTGAATAGTGGCTGAGGTTGTAGTTCCTTACATTCTGCCAAACATCTAATTTTCTGTTCCACTGAAGAAAGAGAATCATACAAGTTTGAAACAACATTTTGCAAATGTAATTTTTGGTACAACTAATCCTTTAAATACTTTTAAGAAATGTTGTAGCCCCTTTGGAAGTTTACTAAGGCCCTCTAGTCAGCACCGACCCCCTTGTTTAGAAACTTTGTTGTTTGTCCCTTTTTTTTTTTCTCGGTTGGAAAAGATGCCAAAAGCAATGCTGTTGAGATATTACAAGGCTGCCCAGGGGACTGCTGAGTCAGTCATTGTGTAGCGCAGAGTGTGAAATGATGCTTAGAAGGGCGAGAACACTGATGGAGCAATAGAAAAGTAAAAATAGGAAATGGATCTGTAAAAATTACGCTTCTGTTTCGAGACAAAGGTGAACACCTCTTGTTCATATTTATATTAAGAAGGAACATTACCTCATTACCTGGATTCTCCATCTTGACGCAAGCCTCATACAAGTGAGGATAACAGATTACACTCTGTAGTGAAGTAATTAAAACCAAAAGCTAATAAACCATTTGTAATTACACCCCATTAGCAGCCAATAACCTCACTCGCTGTTATTAAACATTAAAGCAAAACTCGCTCGAGTCGCTATATGAAATTCATAAACCAACTTTTAAAAGGCTTGCTTAAAAGCCTTATAAAACTCAATGTCTTAATTGAAGTTCACTTTGTAGCACATAATGACATAACGCTTCTTACCTTTATTAAAAAACATGGAGGCCATTTGTCCCATCTCGACTCTCTCGACAATGTCAAAGTGGTCTACATTGGCGGCACGCTCTGTTATACAAGATGACGAAACAACAATGAACTTCGTTTAATATTTTGAACTTGGGCAACAAGGCATTGTTACACAATAACATTGCATTGACAAAGACAATAAAATGCAAACACAGTACTTACGGACTGAGAGAATGGGCCGCGTCTCTGCGGGTTCTGACCATCCATGGTTACTGACCTCGTCATCTGAATCGTCCGAGCTGGAGTCACTGTCATCGATCTAAAAACGGTCATAACAGAAAACCTGGTTAGTTCACTAATGCTCTGAAAATAAAATGCTCACAAACAAAAAAAAAAACACACTCAAACTCCAACATTTACCCATGTGTGATTGCTACAACACTACATAAATTTATATATGCTAGATTGCTACAAGCAAATAAATAGTTTAATTTCACAGGATACAAGCAATTTCTTCCATAACCATCCTGCAAAACCTTGATAGCAATGCATTTAGGTAGCCCAAAACTCTTTTTAAAACTATTTCAGCTCAATTTCAAATGTCCAGATCCTTTTTTTTCCTCCCCAATTTGGTATGCCCAATTCCCAATGCGCTCAAAGTCCTCGTGTTGTCATAGTGACTCGCCTCAATCCAGGTGGCGAGGATGAATCACAGTTGCCTCAGCGTCCGAGACAGTCAATCCGCGCATCTTATCACATGGCTTGTTGAGTGCCTTACCTTATTCTCCACAGCATCCACGCACGATTCTCCACGTGCCCCAACAAGAGTGAGAACCACATTATAGTGACCATGAGGAGGTTAACCCAACGTGACTCTACCCTCCCAAGCAACCGGGCCAATTTGGTTGCTTAGGAGACTTGGTTGGAGTCATTATGCCCAGATACTAAAAAATTATAATTCTACCCCTTTTTCCACCAAAATAGTTCTGGTTATCATTACAGAGTGAGATTTTCGTCTTATCTGTGAACCTCTCTCAGACTGCATTCAAAAATGAATTTCGACTCATATCTTAGTTTGCAAAAAATTGAAGTCCTTGGGGCCACCGTTGTTGTATGGACGTCTATCCATAGCATAGCTCTACTATGGTGAACATGTTTTCAATTTCTGAGTTCAAAGTAATTTTTATAATTTTCTAGGGCTTAAAGTAAAAAATGTCTAAGAGGTGTAAACTTTTAAAGAAAAATAATTATATAAATAAGTCTTATTCAATTTAAATTCTTGTGGGGGAAATAATTATAATATTATGCTAAAATGCATTAATTTATTTTATTTTTTTCCACATCTGTATGCGCTCCACATCCCATAATGACATATATATGAAATATTGCATTGACAGAAGTATTCAGACCCTTAACTTTTGGCAGCAATTACAGCCTCAAGTCTTTGTGGGTAACAAGCTTTGCACACCTGGATGTGGGGATTTTCTGCAATTCTTCTCTGCAGATCCTCTCAAGCTTTGTCAGGCTGTATGGGGACCGTCGGTGGACAGCCTGAAAATGGCTGTCCACCGACGGTCTCTCCAGAGATGTTCGATTAGGTTCAAGTCCGGGCTCTGGCTGGTCCACTCAACGACATTCACAGAGTTGTCCCTAAGCCACTCTTGCGTTGTCTTGACTGTGTGCTTAGGGTCATTGTGCTGTTGGAAGGTTAAACTTCGGCCCGGTCCAGTTAAGCTTTGCTTCAACCCTGACCAGTCCCTGGCGCTGAAAAACACCCCCACACCATGATATTTCCACCACCATACTTCACCATTGGGGTGGTATTGCACAGGTGATGAGCGGTGCCTGGTTTCCTCAAGACATGATGCTTGGAATTGAGGCCAAACAGTTCAATCTTCATTTTATCAGACCAGAGAATCTTGTTTCTCACAGTCTGAGAGTCCTTTAGGTGCTTTTTTATGTGACTTGCACTGAGGAGAGGTTTCAGTCTAGCCACTCAGTCATAAAGCCCAGATCAGTGGAGTGTTGCAGAAATGGTTGTATTTCTGCAAGTTTCTCCCATCTCCACACATGATCTCTGGAGCTCAACCAGAGTGACCATTGGGTACTTGCTCACATCTCTTATCAAGGCCCTTCTCCCCTGATTGCTCGGTTTGGCCAGACAGCCAGCTCTAGGAAGAATACTGGTTGTTCCAAACTTCCATTTAAGAATTATGGAGGCCACTGTGTTCTTGGGAACCTTCAATGCAGCCAAAAAATATTAATTTCTAGCCTTCCCCAGATCTGTGTCTTGACACAATCTGGGCTCTGCACAGCATTTCTGATGTGTAGAAACATCTCAAAGATGATCCAGAGAAATGGTATGCACCTGAGCTAAATTTCAAGTGGCACTGCAAAGGGTCTGAATACTTCAATACTCAATACGTCAATGTGATATTTCAGTGTTTTCTTTTTACAAATTTGCAAAGTTTTTTGCTTTGTCATTATGGTGTATGGAGTGTAGATTGATGTAAAAAAAAATAAATATATATATATATATATATATATATATATATATATATATATACAAATTTGTATGTGTTGCAAAGAACTAGAAACCGGAGCTGTGCACTACATTTACAACATTTAGTCATTGGTCCAGTCACTGACCTTTTCCTGTTCTCTCCTCTTCCAGCGCAGCTGGGCGTTGGCAGCAGCCATGGCTTCAATAACAAATGTGGTGGTCATGAAACTAAAAGACAGAACGGATAAAAAAAAAATGTTACTTTCATCTGTAGAGTATTAGTAAAGAAAAGAAAACTGAACTGTTATAAAATATTCCTGGTATTAATGTGCGTGATTCATGAGTGAATGTTATTCTAAACAAAATGTTTGTTTTTATAATTTTGCGATGAAATGTAATAACTTTTTTCACCTCTTAAACAACTTTTCTTTTCCAATGATGTAATCAAGGCCAAGCGGGTGGGAAAAACAATAATATCAACATGATCCAATCAAACACATATGGATAAAAAATCAAGTCCCACCCTAGATTATTTCCTGCTAATTATTCTGTTTCACTCGTAAACTTTTACACACAATAGAAGTTCGAAGCGTTGGGAATCATAAGGAATTTAACGATTCCAGTTCTGATTTCTCTTAACAGGTCATTAATGGTTCCCTTAATGATTATTTTAAGTTTTTTGAAGAAGAAATATTTAATTTATTGATCTTATTGGATTTACTGCCCTCATCAGCCTGTTACAAAATAATGCGATTATTTCATACAGATTTTTTCAAAAGAAGATTTTTTTCATTAACCTTGTGCGACCCAGCATCCTTCTGCGCGGACATCGCGTTTTGGCTCCGTTGTATGCAACGCATAATTGAAATTGATTTAAACCAACTGTTCTCAGTTCAGAAGACTCTGGGATGACAGTAAAGGATTCAAATTTTGACGTAGAGTCATGTGCCAAAACAACAAGCCGCTGATCACAGCGGAGTTTGTCTTTGGGAGAAACGCCAACAAAACTACATTTGGTAAGAATCCAAATTAAGTTTTTACATTTATACCGGTTTGAGTCGAAAGATTTGAGTCTCTAGTTTCATCCAATATGCCATTTTTATAAGAAATCTTATATTTACTGTGCATTATCACATTGAGAGGAAGACATTTTTGCTTTGAGGCTTTATATGGAGTTAGGATGAAAATAAGGTGCATTTCAACTGTTCTAAGACCAGTGCAGACAGACGGTACACTGCAGGTTAAGTCATTCACTAAAGAGGAAGCAAAGCAGCATGCTATAGATCTCTATGCAGCCAAGTGCATTCACCGAACAAATGTTCAGTTTCACTCAAAGTGTTTGGCAGACGAGGGACAATGGTAATCAGTAAATAGATTCAGAATTTATAATGTATAATTTTATTTTAACATGATTGGCAGTGACTAGATGATGCTAGCCATTTCTTACATCAGAATTAATTATGCTCATTTCTGATTGGTAAAATGCTTCAGAACTGTATATCACTTGTTTGTTTGACAATGCAAAGAGAAAACATTGAGATTTTGTTACCAAAGTAGAAAACAATATGTCACATATTGTAGCAAGTCATATCAAGTCAAATCATTTTATTTTGATAGTTTTTTTATTTGTGCTTTTCCCAATACACAATGTTCCAAAGCAGCTTTACAGAAAATCAGTTGTAAAAAAATAAATAATAATATTTTCTATAGCTTGGTATTCTTTAAAATTTCACAACTTTGTCCCACTGTTCACATATGTGGACATACATTTTTAGGAAAACTATTTGATCAAGAATTTTTGGCTTGGCTTGTTTATTAGGTGCTATTAGTTACAAATTAAAAAAGGAAATGGAAAATGTGCACAGCAGTCACACTCAGGTCTCAGGGGGTTAAGATATTTTATCAATTAATTTTTATATAAAATATATAAATAAGTGATGAAAACCATCTGGTTCTGGTATTTTTGTTCTGTTCTGTTCTAAACCCAAGTTAAGTGTGTTGCACTTGTTCTTTCAAGAATTTGTCCCATTTCTGTGTGACTTAACGTATGATGTATGTGAAGCTGAACATGATGCACATGCCGTCAAGATCATTTGGACATCTCGTCCCTCACAAACTGTATTTAAAGACTGCTGCTGTCTGGTCTCTTTCCTCTGCTGTATTACTGATAAACAGCTCCATCTCATTTCATCTAAACATTCATAACTCTCCCCTGAACAGCGGTGATAAATGTTTTCTGTTGGCCACAGTACCAGCGGCAGCAGTGCAGGGGTTGAGAGGTGAGCTAAAGATGACAGCGAGAAATAGTGTGCAAGAAGGACAGAGTGAAAGACAGAGTGGGTGTGAGAGAAAGTCTACAGATACAGCTGTCTGGTGACCAAAAGACGACATGTTGTGCTGTTATTGTTCACAAAACAAAGAATAAACAGACCTGTACTTCTGTAATTCATGCCCAAAGTAGACAAACAGGGGACACATTTAATCCCCAGTTTTGGCACAACTACAATGCATTTCAATGGAAATCTAATACCTACATCCTCCTAAACCCAACAGGTGATACCCCAGTAAATGCACACCTTGCACGCAAATAAGGCCTAGTATAAGAAACCTAGAGTTGAGCAAACAGCACAGTGACCTATATCTGCATTTAACCACATGTTTAAGTCTAACTTTAACCTTGATTTAAACACTTTTAACCCTGTGATTTACACTGCCGTTTCTGACAGAATTCTGATTTGGTTCCAACTATATAAAGAAAACAATACTATATTTAATAACATATTTGAATGTTTTTTTGTTTTTCAAATATCATTGAGTACAATGTAAGTGTATCTTTAAATTATTGTTCCAGGTTCGGCACCAGTTAAGTTCAATTTACTGCATTTGAAACATAACCTTGCTCGACCCCACCTCCACATGCGTGCACGTTGTATTTTGGCTTTACTATATGCAATCCGTGAAACACTTCTACATGCCCAGAGCCAAAAAAAGTGCCTCTGGTAAGAAACTGCTTTATGTTTTTTCATTGACATGTTTGGGTGTAGAGTAGCATCTTATGTTTCGTTTAATATATGCCGCTTTTAAAAATGTATTCATTTTACACATGCGCTGATAAACATGATGTCCACATACATGGAATTTGGGACAATATTTCCTCAAAATCCAATTTGTTTTTTATTTTGAATAACTTTCAACAGTAACACATCTGTGGGTCATTTCACTTCATTTGAAAAATCATATCTTTTGCTATATTTTATTTTGTTATCACTGTACAACACGGTTCTATTCATTAACATTTGTAAATGCATTACTATATGCACCGTCCATTCTCACATTGAGAATCAATGGGTTTATCCAAAAGCTTTCAGAGACTTTATATGGAGTTAGGATGAAAATAAGGTGCATTTCGAACTCTTCTGAGACCAGTGCAGACAGACAGCACACTGGAGGTTAAGTCATTCACTAAATAGGGAGCAAGGGAGCATGCTATAGCTCTCTATGCAGCTAAGTGCATTCACTCCTAAAATCTGACCAAAAGTTCAGTTTAGGCTGCAGGTGATGTTTGGACCACCCCACATACAGGGTTGGGAGGGTTACTTTAGAAATGTATTCCACCACAGATTACAGAATAAATGCTGTAAAATGTCATTTGTAAGGTATTATATTAGATTACTCAAGGTCAGTAACATAATCTAAATACTTTGGATTACTTCTTCAGCACTGGTAGGTTTTTTTCACTTGTTTTGACTATAAAAACTCAGTACATGAAGACAAAATACACATGTTAAAGATACATTCTCTGAAAAAACAAAATATCTTATGTAGTGTTGTTTCTAAAACAAGATCAATCAAATTGATCTTGTTTTAAGAATTTTTAGATATTTGTACAGGAAAACAATACAAAAACGATTATCAAGAATATGATTTTTGCACTAATATCAAAGGTCTTACTAGACAAAAAATAATGATCCAACGTGAATTTTCTTGATAAACAAATAGGATCTTGTCTGGTAACATGTGAATGTAAAATGGCTAGAAATAGCATTTTAACAGTGTAAAGCTGACAATTTACACAAGGTTTATTTCTATTTCTTCTGCTCCAAACTTACTTCAAACTTACTTCTCTGTCTGCTCGTATGAATGTGACACATCATAAGAAAGGGTTTCTGTTGAAACGCTCTTTGAATCGCATCATTTATATGTATAAATGTTTTCCATCTGAATGGACTAAATATTAAATGAAACAAATGACAATAAAATGCAAGTAATCTCTTCAGTAATCAAAATACTTTTTGAATGTAACTGTATTCTAATTACCAAATATTTAAATTGTAATTGTAGTTGAATACAGTTACTTGTATTTTGTATTTTAAATACATAATCCCGTTACATGTGTTCCATTACTCCCCCACCCTGTCCACGTGCTCATTCCTGAGCAGTATGATGGCTGAGTGGTCCCATGGTGTTTATACTTGTGTACTATTGTTTGTACAGGTGAACGTGGTACCTTCAGGAATTTGGAAAATGCTCCCACATGTCTGGTTCATTCTTGGAGGTCCACAATTTTTGTTTCTACGGTCTTGGCTGATTTCTTTTGATTTTCCCATGATGTCAAGCAAAGAGGCACTGAGTTTTAAGGTAGGCCTTAAAATACATCCGCAGATACACCTCCAATTGACTCCAGTTAGCCTATCAGAAGCTAATTGGCTAATTGCCTAAAGGCTTGACATCATTTTTTGGAATTTTCCAAGCTGCTTAAAAGGCACAGTTAACTTAATGTAAACTTCTGACCCACTGGAATTGTGATGTAATCAATTAAAAGAGAAACAATCTGTCTGTAAACAATTGTTGGAAAAATTACACATGTAATGCACAAAGTAGATGTCCTAAATGATTTGCCACAACTATAGTTTGCTAATATGAAATCTGTGGAGTGGTTAAAAAATGTGTTTTAATGTCTTTAACCTAAGTGTATATAAACTTCTGACTTCAACTGCATATTATATATACACACCAGTCAGCCACAACATTAAAATCACTTGCCTAATATGATGTAGGTCCCCCTTGTGCCTCAAAAACAGTGCCAACCCACATCTCAGAATAGCATTCTGAGTTACT
This sequence comes from Xyrauchen texanus, assembly GCF_025860055.1. NCBI lineage: Eukaryota > Metazoa > Chordata > Actinopteri > Cypriniformes > Catostomidae > Xyrauchen > Xyrauchen texanus. The sequence continues at coordinate 41,234,361 of NC_068287.1, forward strand.
GTAGACTTCGTCAGTTCGAAACAGTCTGGCCATTCTCTGTTGACCGCTCTCATCAACATGGCATTTCCATCAGCAGAACTGCATGTTTTTTGTTTTTGGCACCAGTCTGAGTAAATTCCTGAGATTGTTGTGTGTAAAAATCCCAGGAGATCAGCAGTAACATAAATACTCAAACCAGCCCATCTGGCACTTACAATCATGGCACGGTCCAAATTCCCGAGATCACTTTTTTCCCTATTCTGAAGGTTGATATTTTGATTTTATGCACTGCACTGCTGCGATTGGCTGATAATAGATAATTGCATGGATGACTGTTGGTGCCAAATGGACTGGTTTGTGTATTTCTGTAATTGCTGATCCCCTGGGAGATTTTACTCAGAATGGTGCCAAAAACATTATATATATATATACACACACACACACACATACATATATTATAGCCCTGCAATAGATAGCTGGCTTGCCTACTTGTTGTCTTTGTATTATTTTTCAGTACCTAGTCTTTCATCTCATCAAAATTTAATTCAGACTGCAAGCTCTCAACTTGTCTTATTTTGTTGTGATGTCATGTAGTTTCATAGCAGCCCTGAATAGTGGTGAAGGACACACTGGTACAAGGCATGGTAAAATTCAAAGTAAAATTATCATTGATCCCATTACTATAATGTTTGGCAACATAGACACTGATTTGTAATGGCTATAACAAGCTTCTTTGAATGTCAGGAGAGGACTTGAGAGATCACAAGAAAGAAAGATGTAAAAGTGAAAGGAAAAACATACCTCATAAAAGACAAAAATGAGATGAGGGACAAGCTGACTACCCAACCAGCTGTTGCAAAAGCCTTGGGCATCGTCAGGGCACCGGTGCCGACAATCAGATTGAACATAAACACCAGACCAACCTACACAAAGACAAACAAACAGAAGTAGATCAATTCTATACCACATTCAAAAGTTTTCACAGATATAAATGTTATATCATAAGAGGCACTTCTGTCATATATACACCATATATCAGACATACATATACATATATATATTTTTTTTTTTTTTTTCAATCATTTGTCTGTTCTGCTTTCCTGTATAGTGGATATTGCTGGAATGTATCATCACCATGTATTTTAATAAGATATTAAATCCAGCATTGCATTTCCTCTCACTCAAGCAAATAACATATGTCAACATAATACAGATATACTGTAACTACGGTTACTTTCTTTAGGAACTGATAAGGATTTCCATTATTAATATCTTTTAAATCCATTGCATTACCCAATGCTATCCAAAAAAGAAAATTGTGGGTACTGAACATACAGTTACATACAGTATTAAATCCTTTCCCTTTAATTCTGGTTTATAAATAATCCATAAATAAAACCAGGGTTTTAGCTTAACTGATTTTAAGTGCTATAGAATGAAAAGAAAGTATTGCATATTTTGGCATGCTTTCTGTTGTGTGTAATTCTTTCATTAAAATCAGATTAATGTGATGCACTCTGAGAATGCTTATAGGGAGTCACTGTCTGATTTCCTTATCCATCTTAATTTAAATGGGTGTCAGAAAAGTTCCTAAAAAAGGAATATTCTGGGTTCATTACAAGTTAAGCTCAATCAACAGCATTTGTGGCATAATATTGATTACCGCAAACATTAATTCTGACTTGTTTTCTTTTAAAAAAAGCAAAAATCTAGCGCCTGGGTAGCTCAGCGAGTATTGACGCTGACTACCACCCCTGGAGTCATGAGTTTGAATCCAGGGTGTGCTGAGTGACTCCAGCCTCTAGGTCTCCTAAGCATCCAAATTGGCCCTGTTGCTAGGGAGGGTATAGTGGTTTTCGCACTCAATGGGGCATGTGGTAAGTCATGCGTGGATCACGGAGAGTAGCATAAGCCTCCACATTCTTTGAGTCTCTGCAGTGTCAAGTACAACAAGGCACATGATGAGCGGATTGACTGTCTCAGAAGCAGAGGCGACTGAGACTTGTCCTCTGCCACCCAGATTGAGGTGAGTAACCGTGCCACCACGAGAACCTACTAAGTAGTGGGAAGTGGGCATTAGATATTGGGAAATTGGAGTGGTGGTGGTGTAGTGGTCTAAACCACATAACTGGTAAACTGATAATCAGAAGGGCGCTGGTTCTATCCCCCACAGCCACCACCATTGTGTCCTTGAGCAAGGCACTTAACTCCAGGTTGCTCCGGGGGGAATTGTCCCTGTAATAAGGGCTCTGTAAGTCGCTTTGGATAAAAGCGTCTGCCAAATGCATAAATGTAAATTAAATAATAATAAAATAAAAGAAACTGGGTTCCAATGAGGCACTTCCAATGGAATTCAATGGGGCCAAACCGTAAATGTTAAAACACTCACCGTTTCAAAAGTAGCCACAAGACATAAACAATATGCATGTTACCATGATTTCAGTGTGATGAAATTGCTTACTAACCTTTTCTGTATGAAGTTAAAGCCAATTTTACAACTTTGTTGCCATGAAGATGTAATGACAGCAAATCCTATAATGACTGTATAAATTATGATTTTAACTCACATAATACACAAGATTTAACAGAAGAATTAATGCAGCCTAAGTGATATTATACAATTATAAGCTTCACATTTCTGCCTTTAAACCCTCCAAAAATTGCCCCATTCACTACCATTGTAAGTGCCTCACTGTAACCTAAAATTTCTGTTTAGTTTTTTCAAAGAAAAGGAGTCAAAATAAATTGTGACTTTATTACAATTTATAACATTATACCACAAATGCTGTCGATTGAGCTTAACTTGTATTGAACCTGGAATATTTCTTTAAGCTTAATATTCCCAGCTGACAATATGAGCTGCTGAACCAGCTAAAAACACTAGTGTCTAGATCATACATTGTTTTCTGCTGATTTAAGCCAGTGAAACACTTTTTTTTGCAGGGCACATCACGTTTTCACTCTGCTTTTGTGACTCTGTAAGCTTCCCCAGTCACTTGAGTGATCCCATTTCCTCTTTAGTGGCAGTTAAATGAGTAACAAAGTATGTGGTTCAAAATCACATGACAGTTAGATAAAAGCACACTGAGCCCTTATGACAACAGTTAACTTGCATTATTTTGATTATCGAAGCTTGAAACGGGGTGCAAGGAGACTTACATGAGTATGTCAGACCATGTGTAACATTGCTATTGAAAAATTACTATTCTAATATCAAATTATTTCATGAACATTCATTAAAGTACAAACAAGCACCACAAAAACACATCAAATCCATGACATGACATTCACCTTGGAACACTATTTAAATACCATGTTAAAGAATTAGATCACTCAAAAATGTATATTTAGTCATTGTTTACTCACCTCTGTGTTGTTATAACCCTATATGACTTTCTTTCTTTTTCTGAACACAAAGGGAGATGTGCTTAGTGATGTCATACAAATGGCAGTTTATGGTGACCACTTCTTCAAGCTTCAAAAGAATGCAAAAGTATAATTCAGAAGTTTAATAAATGATTCCATGAGACTCATGATTGTTATGAAAGCATCCGATAAGGTTTGGTGAGAAACAATCTGAAATCGAATGTATTATTCAGTGAAAATTTTCACAGACCATTGATCTCCTGTGTGCGTTCATGATAGAGCACAAGAGCAACAGTTCACGCAGCTCCCTCACGATATTGGGGAGTTCAAGCGAAAACTCATTTGTTTATCTAAAACAGGTCCTCCACAGTGATAGCGACAAAAAAGCACAACACCGCTGTACACAAAACAGAGAACAGAAATGACTAAACACGTCTGAAGAGTTTGTAGTCAAAGAATTGATGCAGTACTCGGAAATCAAACAGAAACATAGAGGCCACGGGCAGCCTCAGCCAAACCATGTCCTAACCTGGCGGCAAACGACACTCGGTAAAAGGTATGTTTTCTATGTTATTCAGAGTTTTTGTCCTAACCAGCAGTAACGACCGACTTTACATTTTATCGATCGCATGTTTTTGCAGAAATTAATAGAAATGCATAAATTCTTCCAACTACAAACTCTTCAGACATGTTTATTAAGATCTGTTCTCTGTTTTGTGTGCAGCTGTGTTGTGGTCTTTTGACACTATCACTGTGGAGGACAGGTTTTTAGATAAACGAATTTTCGCTTGAACTCCCCAATGTCACGAGGGAGCTGCGTGAACTGCTGCTCTCGTGCCCTATCATGAACACACACAGCAGATCAACGGTCAGTGCACAGTTAAACTAAATAATACAATAGATTTCAGCTTATTTCACACCAAACCTTATCATATGCTTTCATAACAATCATGAGTCTCAAGGAATAATTGATTAGACTTCTGAATTATACTTTTGCGTTCTTTTGAAGCTTGAAATGATGGTATGTCTGTATGACATCACGGAGCACAACATTTTTCACAATTTCTTCCTTTGTGTTAAGAAAAAGAACAGAAGGTCAATGGGGTTATAACAGCACAGGGGTGATTAAACAATGACTAAATTTTTGGGTGAACTAATCCTTTAACATGAATATGGTAATTATTCAGTACCATGATATTACCCTCTCATTCCATGACAGATTCGTTGTACCACCACAGTACTTTTTCATACACATACAGCTGTGTAGTTTATGTACAGATTAGTACTGCTCAATCTGTTAACATTTATAAATTCAGGATTATAAAGAATACTTACAAAAGGTGAGTAAGGCTCCCCTGTCTCTGTAATGTCCCCCGCCATCTCGAAGAGTTAAATACAACACTCAAAACTTTACGTTTACCACCCTGAGGGAAAGAAATTGTATATTTTAATACTTTCTCACTTACAGACATGTCAAAGTTCCATAGGAGTAACATGACTAGCAGTTTATTGGTTTATATCATCCCTCACCTGTCACAAAACTTTGACGTCTAATAAGTATATGCTACATTTTTCAATGTACAACCGCTTTAGCAAGCTTTATGCTAAGTTGTCACCACAAAACAGCATGAAAGACAAGTTAATAAAGCTTCTGCTATTGCTTTCAGAAACTGCTCACCTGACCCCGTTTCCACGCTGACGTAATAACTCTTGCTGTCAAGCGAGGCGACGGTTTTTATCGTCAGGACTGCACGAGACTTTTGATCAGCGACGCAGCGCGCGAGCAAACGCCACGTAAATACAGAATGGCGCGCATCGCTCAAACCTTCCCATTATGTTGCAAGCAGTTACTCCAGACATGCTGCAAACGTTGTTGTTTGTGGAAACTGAACAGTTATGTGAGCCCAGCGGGACACAGGCTGCTGTGAGAGCAGCCGGGAAGACTCCAATAGTATCGGCTAAGACGTCATCTCTGATTGGCGGGATTTGATGACGTTGCTTGAATATGATGCGTTATGGACAAATTGGAATTAAATGTTGAAAATGCTCTTTGTAAACTCTGTAATTCCTCTACTGAGCTTACTGAACAAATGGGAAAAGAGTACAGAATTGTTTAATAGAAAAAGATGTGATCGATGTTACTTTCTCTTTTGAAGATATGAAATCCATTAATAATTTTTTGTTTTGTTTTTTTATATCTCCCCTACTATTTAAGAATTAATTAAAACAATATACAGAAGCCCTGATAAGAATGAAATATAAATAATAAAATTGTTGGATTTATTGTAAAACATAATGTGTTGTAGAATGACAGGGGGAGCTTTTACTTGTTGATGGTATTATTTTATTTATTTTCTGTTTATATATATTGTTTTTTGCAGGGCCCTCATTGTAGAATGTGTATGATGATTGTATAAGGCATGCATGTGGTTTCAGTCAACGAACAGAATGAAGTTGATCATTTTTAGAAGAATACCTCAGCTCTGTAGGTCCATACAATCCAAGTGAATGGTGACCATAATGTTGAAGCTCCAAAAAGCACATAAAGGCAGCATAAAAGTAAACCATACGACAGTGGTTTAATCTATGTCTTCAGAAGCGATCTAATCAGTTTGGGTGAGAACTGACCAAAATATAACTCCTTTTTCATTATAAATCTTGACATCAACAGTCTTCTTGGCAATCATCATTTCAAGCCCGATTACACTGTCTAGTCCTATCTAGCACTCTGCACATGTGTAAAGCAATAGGAAGTGTAATCAAGGTTGAAATCATGATCGTGCCTAGACTGCAATGGCAAGATGTACAGTGAAAAAAAGGAGTTGTATTTTGGCCTGTTCTCACCCAAAACAGATTAGATCACATCAGAAGACATGGATTAAACCACTGGCTTACTTTTAATGCTGCCTTTATATGCTTTTTGGACCTTCAATTTTCTGGTGACCATTGATTTGCATTGTATGAACCTACAGAGCCGAGATATTCTTCTAAATATCTTCATTTGTGTTCTGCAGAAGAAAGTCATCCACGACTGGGATGCCACGAGGTTGAGTACATTTTTAGATTTTTATTTTTGCTTGAACTATCCCTTTAAGGAGATAACCACAAGGATAACCACAATTTGATTTTTGACAGAAAACATTTATTTCCCCATTCAAAGAATTTAAACAGGTGATTAGTGGAAAAACAAGTCAACAACCAATTTGAGGAGTGGGAAGGAAAAACACAAATCATAATGCTTCAGCAGACTTTCTAAAAATCATAAGCTAATGCATTTCTCCATTCCAAATGGTTAAACTGTCGGAATAAAACAAAATTCTTTAAACAAAAAGAAAATAAAAGAAAAAAAACTTTTAAAGTCTAAAAAAAAATATTTGTGCATGCAAGCACAAAACAAAATATATTAAAAAGCACCTTTAAAACAAAAACTAAACTTAAAATGCATTAAATAAAACAAAGGAAATAAAAGCAAAACAGGTCTGCTTGGCAGCATATCGTCATTACAGTAACAGGAGTACATGCATCAGTGCACTAATTATCCAGAATTTGACTTTTCTATTTTGCTAACAATTTCAGTTAACCAATTCAAAATACTTAACAGCATGATTTTAAATATGACAACAACTTACCCACCTCACATTAATGTGTATGTTTTTACATTTTGGGTTATTTCAGATTAAAAACTGCCCCATTAAACTTCAAAAGAAAATTGCTTTTCCAAACCTTTGAAATGCATAGCCTATTTCCTAACACTTTATTTTACAAAAACTAAACCCCAAAGGGTGGAGCAGCTTACGAAGACGTAAGAATTGAAAAGTTAGATTGTCAGAGCTAGTGTTTAATATTGAGAGAAGAAACCTTAAGATGCAGTTGTGAGCAACTGTCCTCTTGTACAGACAAACATGGATATTGCTTAAACTGGCTTTTAAAATAGGGGCCCAATTGTCATTTTTTTAAACAGTTTGAATAACATGTCCAATTAAATGCAGTAAAAACAAATTACGTTTTTGTTTTTACCATTTAAAAAGTTTCCATCTAGGTCTCAGTAACACTTTCCTCCTGACTTGCATTACCTATATGTTTTCCCACAATCGGTCTAAAGAATATGACTGCATATTGTGAAGGACCTTAATTACATGCTATAACAAAGGCTAGCTGTCCATCTTTTACACTAAAACTAGATTTGGTGTTAATTTAAGCCCATTGAAGAAATTGCTTTGGCTTCCATGTGATCCTTAATTGATTAGATTACCCTTACACAAGTCATACACTCATACTGATCACTAAAACAGCCTTCATAACTAATAAATTCCCATCTTTTAGTAGGGAACCTAATTCCTTATATTTGAAAGTGCATATAATTAAAACCTGTAACTTAACTTTAAGCCTTATCACTATGAATTAATTCCCTATTATACATGTTAAAAGTGGAGGCGGCAAACTTTCATTCTCTACAGTAAATTCTAGGTCCAGGTGTTTTCAGTTCAATCTTTGCAGGTGAAACTGAGAAAATGAATAATGCTTAAACACAACTCGAAAAATGATTACTTGTTACTTGAACTAAATCTCATTGCCCTTCTTGCTGTGTTTTAGTTCAGCAGAGAAAACAAAACTAGGCACCTGCTTAATGCAACATTACATAACCATCATTAAAACAGTATTGCGTTTCTAGATCTGGTTACAACATAATTGTGATCATCAACTTGGAAAAAAGCATAATCTTTACGGAATGAAAAAACCTCAATGTAATTGTAGTTTTTTCTAATCAAGCAGGCAGGAAATACAGAAAAAAAGACCCATAATGTACTACGGTTACTACTGTAAATACCTGTGAAATTAAAGATAATCTCCTTATTACATCATAATGAGCACATGCTTTATCATTGGCTGACACCATATGTGGTTAAAACTATTTCATTACCAGTCTCACTTTTAAAGTGATAGTGCACCCAAAAATGATCATTTCCATGCAACTTAAGTGGATGAGACTACAGTTAGCAAGCCCCAAACTGACAAGCATCATAAATGTGGCTACTATAATTTGTGCACTATATTCAAAGTCATCTAAAGCTTCACATAGAAGAAACTGTACACGATCTTCACTGTTTGTTTCCGCAAAAATAAGCTGTGATTTAATTCACTCCACTCGTATGAAAAAAAGCAGCCTAGACATTTTGCCAGCCATCTCATTTTACTTTGCACAGAAATAAAAATATATGCATGTTTCGAGCAACAAACAGGATGAGCAGGAGTAAACCATTTCCATTTTGGGGTGAACTATCCTTTTAAGAGATAACAGAGTATTTTGTTCAGGCATAGCCAGCCTTAAGCATTGCATTTTCTGTGTGCTTTTGGCATCTAGCTGAGAAGCCAGGCTTTGCTAAGGCTGTTGTTGTAGTAGTAGTAGTATGTGGTGTCTTTATTCACTCCTCAAATAAGCAGCTGGTGAATTATGCCTAAACGTTCCCTCCCTCCCGATCCAGATCCCTGAGCTTCTGGTTTAAATCCCATTCTGAGCAAGTCAGAAGCCAAACTGAGACAATAAAAAGGCTGTTTTCACATTAACTCTCATCCACAGAGACACAGGAAGTGGAGCCAATTCAGATCACAAACCATCAAGCCTTTTGCCCTCTAACAGCAGGTGGGTCCCACAAACAGACATGGATGAGTTCCCCAGAAACCCTCCCGTAGATTTGACCTGGAGTAGATGAGACAGAGAAACAGAGCATTTAGCGTTTGATTCTTTTAGCAGCCATTATACAGGTAGATTTCAGGTACAACACAAGTCAAGTTCTGTGGACAACATCTGTGGTGTGCTATTGATTACCAAAGAACATAAATTACACTTGTCCTCATAGCTATAACTTTGCACAGACAACAAGTCATTAAGCAATGTTAAAATCACATTTGTCTAATGTTAACATGGATGATGTTTATGTACTGTGATTTTTAACATGTATCTTGGTGCAGATTCATGCCCGACAGCCTTCCGCTGTAACTGCATTTCTGTAAACAACATTGGTTCTCCAAATTATTTTCTGTAGTAATTAACTTGTCTTGAACTCAGAACATCTCTCTAAATAAAACTTTTTTTTTAGCTTCCGGATGTTTTACTTCACAAGTGACGTTGTCCTCACCTTATAGTTGCATCCTATGTCAGTAAGTGTGGAATCTACACGCCATAACAGGCAGAAAGTCTTTCCTTCAGCTGCGGTGGAAACTGTTCTGAGAACTGCTGCCAGTTATCCTCCCCTACCTGATCCTTGAAGCCGTGCAGAATCTGTAGGGAAAATGGACAAACTGTTGAAATGTGGAGCCAGGTTTTTGAAATAAAGTTTTGGAAACACTTTAGGCCAATAAGGGTGTTGTATTCAAAATTCAATATTTGTCTGTTTTAAACACTATGCCAGCTTCTATGAATATATTATATGGAGGACCAAATGTGACGATATTAAAAATAAATGAAATATATTTGCAAAGAAATGTAAAAAATTTTATTAAGTGTACATATAAATACAGTTTTCAATTTGACAAAGAGTATTTGCACTTTAAATTTCCTTTATGTATTTATTCATTTCCCCATGTATTTATTTCAACATGTATTTATTTCCATATTTATGTATTTCTATAGTAATGATTGGGCGTGCTTTCTACTTCAGGCAACAATTGAGCTTGGAGTGCTCTAGAGTGAAGCTTGGAGGCCAGTGACATCTTGTGTTTGAAAAAAATGAAATATTTGAAATGTAGCTACAGGTGAATGTGAACGTGCACTGAGAAATTGTAAAATGTACCTGTGAGTAGAGCAATTTGAATATGAAATGCACTCTATTGAATGAATGACTTGGAGGTGGGCAAAAATGACCAAAATCATTTATCACTGTTTAAGTGATTTTACATGTCTGTACAGACTATTGTATACCTGTGCAGACTATTTTCCAAAATGGGGGGGCACCAGCTGCATTAACTACTGCAGTGGACTGCACCAGATTTGCCAGTTCTTGCTGTGAGATGTTACCCCACTCTTCCACCAAAGCACTTGCAAGTTCCCGGACATTTCTGGGGGGGGAAATGGCCCTAGCCCTCACCCTCCAATCCAACAGGTCCCAGACGTGCTCAATGGGATTGAGATCCGGCCTCTTCGCTGGCCATGGCAGAACACTGACATTCCTGTCAAATCATGCACAGAACGAGCAGTATGGCTGGTGGCATTGTCATGCTGGAGGGTCATGTCAGGATGAGCCTGCTGGAAGGGTACCACATAAGGGAGGAGGATGTCTTCCCTGTAATGCAGTCCGATGATGCTGTGACACTGCCCCAGACCATGACGGACCCTCCACCTCCAAATCGATCCCGCTCTAGAGTACAGGCCTTGGTGTAACACTCATGCCTTCGACGATAAAGGCAGACCATCACCCCTGGTGAGACAAAACCGTGACTCGTCAGTGAAGAGCACTTTTTGCCAGTCCTGTATGGTCCAACGGAGGTGGGTTTGTGCCCTTAGGCGACGTTGTTGCTGGTGATGTCTGGTAAGGAAAACAGGCCTACAAGCCCTCAGTCCAGCCTCTCTCGGCCTATTGTGGACAGTCTGAGCACTGATAGAGGGATTGTGCACTCCTGGTGTAACTCGGGTAGTTGTTGCCATACTGTACCTGTCCCGCAGGTGTGATATTCGGATTTTCAGGTGTTGTTACAAGTGGTCTGCCACTGCTATGATGATCAGCTGTCCTTCCTTTCTCCCTTTCTCCCTGTAGCGCTGTCTTAGGCGTCTCACAGTACAGACATTGCAATTTATTGCCCTGACCACATCTGCAGTCTCATGGCCCCATGCAGCATGCCTAAGGCACGATCACGCAGATGAGCAGGTACTCTAGGCATCTTTCTTTTGGTGTTTTTCCAGAGTCAGTAGAAAGGTCTCTTTAGTGTCCTAAGTTTTTATAACTGGGACCATATTAGCCTACCATCTGTAAGCTGTTACTGTATTAATGACTGTTCCAAAGGCGCATGTTCATTAATTGTTTATGGTTCGTTGAAAAAGCATGCAAAACATTGTTTAAACCCTTTTCAATAAAGATCTGTCATTTAGATTTTTACAAAATTATCTTTAAAATACAGTGTCCTGAAAAAGGGAGTTTATATAAATGTATAAATGAGGAAATAAATACACGTGGATATAAAAATCCAATACATAAATATGGAAAGTGCAAATAAAGAACCCCACACAATGTTTTTGGCACCATTGAGTAAATTCTTTAGACTGTTGTGTGTGAAAATCCCAGGGGATCAGCACTTACAGAAAAACTCAAACCAGCCTATCTGACAACAATCATCCATGCGATTATCTAATCAGCCATTCAATGTGGCGCAGTGCATATAATCATGCCGATACGGGTCAGGAGCTTCAGTTAATGTTCACATCAACCATCAGAATGGGGGGAAAATTTTATCTCAGTGATTGACCGTGGCATGATTGTTGTGTCAGATGGGCTGGTTTGAGTATTTCTGTAACTGCTGATCTCCTGCGATTTTCATGCACAAGAGTCTCTAGAATTTACTCCGACTGGTGCCAAAAACAAAAAACATGCAGTGAGCAGCAGTACTGCAGATGGAAATGCCTTGTAGATGAGAGGTGATCGGTGTATATGGCAATAAATGTTAACATTTCTCAAAAAGTAAATTTGAATTGTGTAAGGTAATTTTTTTTAAAGTGGTGCATTCTTGTTTATAATAGTCCAAATGCCAATGTATCAATACTTAATATCTTCTGCTCATTATTGGTTGCACAACAAACTGCATCTGGGATTTTATTAATTTTGGACTCTTGTAGCATCCATGTCTGTGCCCGTCATATTAAGGAAATTTGTAAATTAATCGGTTATCTGTCTGTTCCACGACCTTAGTTGTTGGTATTTGCAAAATCCACCATCGGCCGACCTCTACTCAACTAAGCAAATCCATGTTTAAAATTACTGAAAGGTTATTTGTACCTTGTAAAACATGTCTCTTAAATCATCTTTCGGAGTAACCCAGGAGGCCACAGCGTCACAGAAAAAGATGAAGTCCTGAATCGAGAAAAAACACACACACATTAAAACCAAAATGCATAAACGGTGCATTCAGAAAGTATTCAGACTCTTCATTTGTTCACATTTTGTTATGTTGCAGCCTTATGCTAGAATGCTTTAAATTCTTCTTTTTTTTTTTTACATCAGTCCATACCCCATAATGACAAAGCAAAAGCCAGATTTATAATAACTTTGCAAATTTATTAAAAAGAAAAAACTGAAATATCACATTGACTTAAGTATTCAGATCCTTTGCCATGACACTTGACATTTAGCTCAGGTGCATACCATTTCTCTGGATCATCTTTGAGATGTTTCTACACTTTGATTAGAGTCCACCTGTGGCAAATTCAATTGATTGGACATGATTTGGAAAGGCACACACCTGTCTATATAAGGTATCACAACTGAATATGCATATCAGAGCAAAAACCAAGCCATGAGGCCAAAAGGAACTGCCTGAGCACTCCTATTACATCAATGTAATATTTATGTTGATTTTCTTTAATACATTTGTAATGTTAAAGGCTGCAGCATAACAGTGAAAAAATTACGGTTTCTGAATGCACTGAATATGAATAATACCAAGAAAAAACATTTAATTACCAGCACATTTCTCATTTTGAACCAAGGTTGAGCCAATTAATCTCATCTTAAACAATCAAGAAATATATAATCAGATTTGGAAAATCAATTTGATTCCTTTATCCTCTCACCTGCACCACTCCTCCAGGATTTACCCCGATCATCACGCAAATGCCCCTAAAGGCGGAGTCTTTCTCTTCATTGTCTCGAATGTTTCTAAGTGACGTGCACCTAAATCAAAAACAGACTATTCAGTTCAAAGGTGTGGATGAACCCTGTAGTTTTCAATTTACATACCAACAGAACTAGTTCACATGAGGCATACAATGGTTTAATGTGTCTCACCAAGGACGAATAAATTGTGGCAACATGGGTGCAACTTCCTGTGGACACACATAGCCCAGTCGACCAATCGTAATGGCTGTTCAACAAGGACAAAAAAAGGACATTAGTTTCTCACAAATGAAGTCATGAGCTAATCATTAGCTGCCATCCAAAACCACACAAATCAGAACAAAAATATTCCACATGCATTTCAGATTTCATCATATATGTGCAATATACACAATCACGGCATTAAAAGTATTTACCCGTGTTCTCCAGAAGAGTTTTGGGTGTATTAGGCCTGTTGATGATCTCTACAAGGTTATTGAGAACCAAGGCCACAAATGGCTGCATCTCAGTACCTGAAAATCACCAGACAAATAAATATGAGTGACAGAAGGGAAATCCTTTGCACATGGTCCACTCCTTCAACATTAATTATTAGAGGTCAAAGAGCCACAATTTAAAGCAATTAAGAAAACTTCTTAACTGCATCTGTCCCAAAATTAAGTCTCCAGATATAATAGCAATTTATCAACCCAAACCACCTCTGGTTTTTCAATCTGATAACCAATATAATAAAAAAGTGACTCGATTTACTTTATTAGTATGTATAAAAGCATGTGATGTTACTCCAGTGAAAATACTGTATACAAGTGGGAATCTGTGTGCAAACGCTCACCCATCTGTATGGCGATCTCTCCAATGGCCCATGTGGCATTGTTGCAAACCGATATAAACTCAGGGTTGAGATTGAGTCCCAGGACAGGCATAAATTCAGCTGAAGAGGGTAAACGGACACCAATGACAAACTGACCAGCACAACACATACACAAGCAACAGCATGAATCAGAAACAGACTCTCCATGTGTCAGGCTTTACTCTGTATGAGAGAGTCAGAAAACATTACTCACAGATGCAGGGCTTGACATGAGGGAAGCAGGCCTTAGCCAGGTCACCCAGCAGCGCAAAGGAACTCTGTCTCACTTCTGGCATAGTGTCCTTTAATGAAAAAATTAAAATAAGGCATTAATTATTGATCACACAGTGCACAATTCTGATTTGTTTTCCAAATCTGATCTTTAGGACAGACTTTAACATGTGTAAACATGTTTTTTTCAAGATGAGCAGGGCAATCCATTTCTGGGCTACATCAGTTGCTATAGTACTGACAAGTATCAGTATGACAGTATCTTCACGCCATCATTTTCTGGAATTTTCCAAGCTGCTTAAAGGCACAGTTAACTTAGTGTATGTAAACTTCTGACCACTGGAATTGTGATATAGCCAATTAAAAGTGAAACAATCTGTCTTTAAACAATTGTTGGAAAAATTACTCGTGTCACGCACAAAGTAGATGTCATAAACGACTTAAACTAAACGCCAAAACTAGTTTGTTCATATGAAATCTGTGGAGTGGTTAAAAAAAATGTTTTAATGACTTCAACCTAAGTGTATGTAAACTTCTGACTTCAAATGTATATGGACTACTTTAAATGTTGATTTGAAGGTTATGTCATACTTTGAGTTTGACAGTAATGTCAATGACCAACATGCGGTATTGGATTTGGATCGGGCTTGTCGGACCGATACCCAATCTGGGTAAAAACATCAGTATTGGACCCGATACCAATCTAGGTATCAGATCGGTTCCATCCCTACCTGGCACACATTAGCATGCCATCATTTCACCCGATAGTGGGAACGTGGCTATAGAGTGCAACAGTGCCCACCCACTTTTTCAGCCGTCAGGGTTCCGGAAGTATTTTCCCCATTAATTTCTTCAATAGACTTGCCATGAACCAAACAATTTGAACCAAATAAATATAGAAGGCCAAGTACTTACTGTCTTTCATGAGGGCACAAACTACAATCCAATGAAGCATTGCGAATTATGTCACATATATGTAATATATGAAACTATTGATTTTAGGTTGTTGATTATGATTATAGAAACAACATTTTACTTTTTTGCAAAATATTCCAATATGTACAAATATATAAGTGTGAGGGAGACCGACACGATATCACCATTCACAGAGTCATGGGAGTGGGCAGTCGCTCCAAGCCACGTTTCATATGTAGTTGTTTACCATGAATTCAGCTATCAAACTTGATATTTAAACAATGAAGTTGAAATAACTTCTGACTGATGGCTTTAACAGAAGCATATACCATCGATGAACAACCTTGTAGCTCACAGTAGGTTTAGGTTACCATTGAAAATCAATTCAACTGATTCAGCACTGACTTTAAAACATTTTTGATTTGGGCTGTGTTAAAGCCAGTGATAGCACTCCGCGCACGCACACCAATCACCACAGATCTTTTCATACCTGCATACACTGGAAGAGCAGGGTCATGATGTTGCTGCGGGCGACCAGTTGATCTACATTTCCCCCAAGACCCTCAGCCAGACCGCTGAGCAGATCAAGAGCCACAATCATGAAGTCTTTATCAGGAGCCTCGTATTGGTCAGGCTGCTGATTATACATCTGCAACATGAACAGGAAGATCGGAGTTTAGAATAGTACAAATTAAGCTTAAAGAGTTAAATAATGTTAATGTATAATAATTTATTATATATTAAACATTTCTTCTGACTTACCATGGCTTGGGCAAGGTTCTTCTGGACCAAAGTGACACAGCGTTGGTAGACAGGTTCACAGTAGGGCAAGAAGCCGCTTTGCAGAGCAGTGGCCACTGAAGACAGACACTGCAAAAAGAAAGTGGTCAAATTAAAAGCTATTCTAAAACTACCATTCGTTTTGATAAACAATGTCAGTATCCCAAAATGCAAGAGAGCCCAGGTTTTACCTCCAACAAGGGGAACAGATCCTTGTCTTCGTCTTTCAAATCATTCCATTTCTGAATAAGAGGGGGCATGAGCTTTTGGATGTATTCCTGTACACAGAGTCAAACATTTTATTAAAAGCTGAAAACATTTTGTATTTGAGCTATTAGGAATTTTCATTATCAATTATCGTCAAAATTAGCAAATCAATTAATAGTTGAACTATGCATATAGAGTACTCCACATACTATGTGCACATAGTATAATATAATATTTATAATTAATAAATACACTTAAGAAATTTGACAATTGGCATTTATCTTAATTTTTGTTTGCTGCATTTTAATGCATTTGTTTGATTTGAACTTAATTATTAATATTACTGTTAACACTAGTAATTTAAATACCATTAATAATTTTTGACAAAATAAAAGACCCATCAATAAAGTTGTGGAACATAATATTACAGACATTACTTCAAATAAGTGCAGTGCATAACATCAATTCACTAGGGCTGGGTAATAATATAGATTTTCCAATTAATCGCAATCCTCATTTGATTGATCCTGATATCGATTCTTAAAATCACAAGATCGATCTCTTTTACTTTCAAGTTTACATCAGCTTTAATTGTGTTGATTATTATAACTGCCTAGTTTGGGTCCTGATGTTAAGGGTTGGATGTTCAAACTTCTGGCCACCATTCACTTTCTCTGTATGGACATACAGATCGGAGATATTCTTCAAAAAATCTTTGTGTTCAGAAGAATGTCATACACATCTGGGATGGCATGAGGGCGAATAAATGAGAGAATTTTCATTTTCTGGTGAACCATCCCTTTAATTTTAAAATGCATATTTTCAAAACGTACAAAGTTAGAAGGTTCCCTGTATAATTTCCATGTGAATCAGAACTGAATCAAATCAGGAAATATGTATCGATACCCAGTCCTAACACTACACTGGTAGATTAAATAATGAACAATGAATTGATTGTCAATTAATCATTAAGATATCTATTCAGAATTCACAAATGTTCAGTAAAAACATTTTGTTAAGGAAAGGAGGCACATTTGCGTCAGAGCCAAGTTGTCATGCCTTGGATAAAAAAAAAAAAAAGAAAATGGAGATTTACTGGCTGGTTAAGGTGGTGCCCAACAGAGTCCGCAAGCGTTCCGATGGCATCATAGAGGATCAACAAGTTCTTGTGCTGGTACTTGCCAAACGCAAACACCAGTGTGTCCAGAATGAAGCTCAAGTAGGGAACCAGTTCTGTGCAGGCCTCCTCTTCTAGAGTCGCAAATGCACTGAGGGAAAGAATCAAAAAGGATTAACATCTCAAACTTGCTTGTGAAAAGTCTCTAAATCGAGAATGAATAAATCAAATAAACAAAATATTTGATTACAGGACATTCCCTCGTCAAACATACCTGCAGGCGGCCTCTTGCACTCTCTTGTTGCTGTCGAGGATGCGTTTGAGCAGCTCAGTCATCAGGGGTTTGAGGTAGGAGTCAGAAGGCTGGCTGACCACCCAGTGTGCATAACGGCTTAGAGTCCAGCAGGCGATGGAGCGTACCAGAGCTTTCTTATCACACAAACCCTGGATCAGGTGAGGAACCAACTCAGGCAGGTACTGCATCATATCCTGCATACAGCCTGTGGAGAAGACAGCATGTGAATTGGGATTGAGCACTTCTAACAATACAATTTGCCATGTTTGGAATGGAATACTGATAGATTACTGAATACACCATACACTGCCAACACTTTTAAAGTTAAACAGCAGCCATTATTTCACAACAAACATTCAAACAGTAGAATTATACAATAGTCAGGCTTTTATTTTTCCCTTGGAGAGAAACAGATCAATACTTAATTTCTTTACTATAAATCTCAACTTTCACATTATTCCCATTCAAATTCTAGAGTGCATTCTGCCATATACTGGGCAGGGAGGAGAATTTATTGTAAAAAAGGACTTAAATATTGACGTTTCTCACCCACGCCTATCATAACACTTCTGAAGACAAGGATTTAACCACTGGAGTCGTATGATTTACTGTATTGCTGCCTTTACATGCTTTTTGGACCTTCTGGCCTAATTTAATTGCATTGTGAGGAATTACAGAGCAGAAATAATCTTTTAAAAATCTTCATTTTTGTTCTGCAGAAGAAAGTCATACACATCTGGGATGGCATGAGGGTGAGTTACATTTTTGGGTGAATATCCCTTTAAGGTTTATATTAAGGTTTCTTGATCCTTAAACTGGCAACAGTAGAACGAGCACAATGCGTTGCAATTCAGCATTTCACACAGCAAGCTCTCTTCTATAACGAACATTTCGGTAAATGTAGTAACTCATCCAGATAGTGACTACAGAAAATGTGCATGCTGTGCACATACTATACACTGTATCAACTTTAAGGTTAGTATTAGTACTCAAAGCGCTACAAGATTTAATAAACACAACATACAACAGCAACAACCATAACAACAAATATAAACTGACTAAACTTAAAATTACAAACATACAGCAGCAACAACACAAAACTAATATTAATAAATATTAAAATACTACCTTAAATAAATGAGTCTTAAGTAACTTCCAAGGTTGGGGTGTTTCTAATAGTAAAAGGAAGAGCATTCCATAGCTTAAGGCCTCTGAAAGAGAAAGCTCTTTACCCCCATAGATTTAAGTTTGCAGGAGGGCTGCTGAAGTGGAAATGAATTTGGCAGAACGAAGAGAACGGGAGGGAGTGTAGGGCGCAACAAGACTGCAAAGATACTCTGGTGCAATACGTTAAAATGAGAGTTTTAAAATCAATAGGAGCATGAACGGGAAGCCAGCTCAACTGCGAGAGCACAGGGGTAATGTGTAGACATGGTGAAGTATGTGTAAGAACACAAGCAGCTGAGTTCTGAATATACTGAAGCCTATTTATGGCTTTTGCTGGTAGGCCGGAAAAGAGGGCATTGCAGTAATCCAGCCTAGAGGTGATAAAGGCATGGATAAGCCTTTCTGCATCAGCCAGAGAGAGGAAGGGCCTAAGTCAGGCAATATTTCTAAGGTGATAAAAGGCTGTTTTGAAAATATTTGTCAAAACATGTCAAATGTCAACTGAGTGTCAAAGATGACACCCAGGTTCCTCACTTAGGAAGAGAGAGGCACAAGGCTGTTGTCAACCATCAATTTGAGATTTAGGTCAACTGTACGTGTAGCAGCCAATGTACCAATGAGCATGAGCTCAGTTTTTGAACAGTTCAGCTTCAGAAAATGATGCTAGTAGAAGTATGCAAATTCAGGTTCAGTCAAAATGTAGGACCAGTGTTAAAAATCACAACATTTATAGTCCCATACCTTCAGCAATGGCTCCCAGCACCAAAATGCCAGATTCCTTCACGACCCAGTCCGGGTGGAACAGAAGATCCTTCAGCAGTGGAAGCAGATGAGGCAACAAATCGTTACGAAAAACATTTGCCAAGACATCGAGGGCAGCAGCTGAACACTTGCCTACAGAGATGCAGCACGAGAAACAGAAAAAACTTGAAGTGTTAGAGCTAATGTTCTCAGATACCTCCATCAATCATAGTTAGATGTATGTGCTGTGGATCAGACAGTATGAATACTTAAATATCACTGACATTCATTATATAGAATGTAATCATATCCACAGACTCCAACAAGGGGTTCAATTATCCAATAACGATGACACCTGGCCCAGGTTTTCTTTTAAGGACATTAGCTCTTTTAGGAGCTGTTAGGACCAAAAGCGTTGATATGTCTTTGATCCTGTATCGCGGTTTTCTTGGTGTCTCGTACAGGAGCGTTGTCAAGTTAAAAAAGAACATCAACTAGGGCTGAACAATTAATCAAAATAATATCTATATTGCTGATACAGGTAATAAACTGAGATTAGGAGCACTCCCTTTAAGAGTTTAGGGAGTGTATAAAAGACACATGGGAGCCAGAAATCTCAGATTGAGAGGGGGGTCGAATACTTATTTCCCCTCATTAAAATGCAATTCAATTTATAAAATTTTTGACATGCATTTTTCTGGATTTCTTTTTGTTGTTATTCTTTCTCTCGCTGTTCAAATTAACCTACCATTAATATTATAGACTGATCATTTCTTTGTCAGTGGCCAAATGTACAAAATCAGCAGGGGATCAAATACTTTTCCTCACTGTAAATATGCATTTTGCAAAAATGAGTACATTCACTTGCATTGTTTGGAGGCGGCGGCCTGAAATGAAATCTCAGCAAATAAATTATCAGCAAATTTTCATTTTTGGGTGAACTATTCTTTTGAGTTTTCATTCGTTTCAGTATGGACAAGCAAACACTTTGAGACACCTACGTTATGTTCTATTCGCTGCGTCTGACATTTTTAGCGCATGAACACATTTGGTCTAAACAGCCCATTGGGCAACATGTTTTCACCAGGATAAGTTTCTATGCTTTCAAATCATGTAGAAGCACTCACGTAAATTCCAATCAGACAGACTGTCATCATCATCGTCGTCATCATCTTCGCTGTCCTCTCCTTCCTCCCCCTCAGCTCCCTCATGACGAAGGGTGACCGTACGAGACTTGTGAAAGCGTGGCTTGATGTCCTGCTCGTTGTCTGGCACAGCCTCGTCCTCTTCCATGTCACCCTGGATCATTAACAGAAGGGAAAACACAAGGTCAGAGATGGGATTGTCTAGACAATATGTACAGTAATGCCCGAGATTTACGCTTTGGGTCAGACAGTATGAATACATGACAATCATCGAGAAGTCTCAATATGAAAGATATCATCACCCCCAAAAGTCAGACTTGAAGTGAAGAGAAAACCAATTTACTAACCTTTAACAAAATGATGTCAATCTCAGAGTATTTCATCCCATTCACCAGAACAGGAACCAACCTAAGGGAGACGGAGTCATGTGATCTAGTTAAAAAAAAATCTCTTAAGGGATCTTTCACCTTTCAAGGTAGCTGGTCCCTTTTAAGGAATGTCAGAAAGCTCCTTAAGTGACAAACTGTTCTCTTTGCATTCACACTGTCCTTGGCCTTAATTATAATGGACTCATAGATCTCATTTTTGGTCTATATTTTGTGTCTCAGTTCACTTTCCATTCACACTATTGTTTTTGTGCAACCCAGACCACTAGAATACGTGAGCTATAATATGAATCATTCATATTGATGAGCATTATTATTATTATTAATAATAATAACAGCAAAAAGTGACCTACTGTGCAAGGTGTCCAGACAGGACGTCCTTACAGATTGGTTGCTCAGCCAACGTAAGCCAGAACTCACAGGCCTCCAGAGCCACGTTCTCATCCGGGTCCTGTGTGCGCTGCAGCATGTACTGCAGAAACGAAACCAACAGCATCAGTGGCTCTGACTGGTCAAGACGCACGTCACTCAAAGTGACAGAGGCTGGTCAACTTACCTCTACAATGCTCTGCATGTGTGGGATGAGCCGGTCGATTCGCACCTCCAGCAGCATGACCAGAGCTCTGCACACATTCTTCCTCACCTCAGAGTCCTCATCTGCAGCCAGCACAAACAGACTCTGGAAAAAAAAAGAGAAGTAAAAAAAATAAATATGATGATGAAATAATTCAATCGTCGTTCAAATTCAGCATATTAAGGGTGCAAGACTGAAAGTACCTCAATAAACAGGTCAATGTTGTCCATCAGGGCCTGAGCTCTTCCAACGATAAACTGGTTCACACAGGCAATAGCATGAGATCTATAGATCCATATGAAGATATTTTAAGCAATTCTCATACTTTTCTTTTCCCAGAATATTAATTACAGGTATTTAAAGATAATAAAATGGACATAATGCATTTAACTTCCATAATGTGCATTTCTGAGTGAAACAGTATGGTGGGATTTGATTGGCCGATTTATTTCAGGCTGAGATATTATTAAAGTAATAGTTCACACAAAGGAAATTATCATTCCCACTTATGCAGTCTCAGACCCAACTGACTTTCTTCTGTGGAACACAAATGAAGATTTTGAAGGATATATGATTCTGTATTTCTATGCGTTTCTATCCATACAATGCAAGTCAATGGGGATGAAAACTTTCAAGCTCCAAAAACAACTTAAAGGCAGCATAAATGTAATCCATGTGTCTCGTGTGGTTTAATTCACGTCTTCTGAAGCTATACTACCGTTTTGGGAGAGAAAGACTAAATGTAACTCCTTTTTCACTATAAAGGCATGTACAGCGCATACGTCAAGCGCAAGTAAGTGTAATAGAGATTCTCTTATTATCAGGCCAACTAGACTGCAGATGTCAAGATGTCAACATTTTTGGTCCATTTCTAACCCATAACCGATCTTAGGCCTTGTTCAGACTGCCACTAAAAATCTGATTTTTTGCATATCCAGATTGTATTAGGGATGCACCGAAATTAAAATTCTGGTCCGAAACCGAAAATCCAGGATGCACTTGGCCGAAAACCGAAACGTACTTTTTTTTTTTACCTATTTTTTTGTGTATAATTGTATTAATATTATACTTTTTCATTAATTTCATGAATTTAATGAATCTGAATTGAAAAACTACAAACCAATAAAATAAATCACACTTTTATTGAAAGTAACACCAAAATTGGACAAAAACAAATATTAAAAATATATTAAATATTATTCTTCTTTCAGTCCTGTAAAAATCTAATTTTACAGATTTTATTAACAATTATCCAAATAATGTTAAGTTTTAGAAAACTATTATATGCAAAACAACAGTCAAGTAATGAACTTAGCTAACATCTTTCAAAAAGTTTAAATATGCAACAGTAATTTTAATTGAAACAAAAAGGCAGAACACAGAATGGCAGAGGGCCTCTATTCCACTGATCTATATATAACTATAATATATAATTATATATATATATCAGTGCTCTATTCTGTTTATGTAAACATATGTACACTTTAAGTGAACATTATTGTGCAAAACAACAGTGCAAAACAGCAGTAATTGAACTAAATCCAACCTCAACTGCAAACGACAGATGTATCCTCGAGTGAAGAACAAGTGTAATGTAATTGCTATACACATCAAATTGGACAATTGCTACACACATTCTATTTAAGTACAAGCGACAGGTTTCTCTTCAAGAACAAAAGTTGCTCAACTTTCTGACAGGAGAGCTCATCAAGAACATGAGATGCTGCACTGAACGGTCTCTCACTCTCTGTGCTGGTGCTAGGGCAGATAAATACCCGTGTGCAATCCGCGCAAGCAAAGGAAAGCGTCTTTGTTTATGCGACCGTAGTCAAGGGGATTGTCGCTTCTGGCGCTGTTCCGCTAGATACACCTCAAGTTGTGTTGTAGCTGCGCTAGGTGTGGCACTGCTGTGGATCGTGGCACATTCCTGTAGAATCTCTTGCTGTACTCTGTGTATATATCTCTTGACATTTCTGCTGAACAAACACTGCAGATCGCAAATTTTATGTCCTTATCAGAAACTTTGAAGAATTTCCACACCGCTGACATGATCGGCATTTGTTTGGTAGCACCGTGATAATGGCTAGATCGATCCAGAGTGAATTCTGAGCACTGAGGGGCGGGGAGGTATATATTTTCAGCCTTTTTTCCCGAAATTTCGGTGCATCCCTAGATTGTATCCAGATGAGATTTTGATAGTCTGGACAGCGAAAAAAACCACATGAAATCAGATTTTTCTGATTCGCCAAATTCGGAGATGGTTTCAAATGTCTCAGTCCGGACGCTCTGGCTGCTCAATTCGGATTTCAAATGGTCTTTTGTATCACTCTTAAAGCAACACACAACGTTGACGTTAAAAATTGGTGACTGCAGCACGGAACATCACAATATTTACCAGTCTCTTCCGTAACGCTGACGACGGAGGAGTTCTGCACCGCAACTGGACAGGGTGCTTATTTGGAGAGCGAGATGATGCACCTCCATTTTCCCCACATCTGTTTTGAAAGCATCGTCACGTGGGTACACCTACGTCGTTACCAAAGCAACCAATACAGATAGGATGGTTATGTCTGAATGCGCAAATCTGATTAGATCACTTGCGATTAATAGTGCGGACAGTCTGCCTGAAAAGATCTGATGAGAAAAAATCTGATTTGCCTGCAGTCTGAACATAGCCTTATTGCTTCAGAAGACATGGCTTTTACCACTGGAGCCGTATGGATTACTTTATGCTACCTTGATGTACTTTTTGGTGCTTTCAAGTTTTGGTCCCCCATTGTATGGATATAAACATCATAAATTCATCAAAATATCTTTGTGTTCCACAGAACAAAGAAAGTCATAACAATAAAATATTATTCCTTAAATATCATGTTTCCCCACCCACACAGCAAAATTGAGGATGGAAAAAGTCATACACATTTTGGGAAAATTAATTCACTTCAGAGAAAGTCACAAGTACATTTAGATGAAAGATGACAAAAAAATTATTTTAACTTAAAAAAATGGTTCACTGTTGAACGTTTCACCGTAGAGGTCCACCCATAGCGGATTTTGCAGATTACGATAACTAAGGTGGTGGGAAAAGCCTGAAAACCGATTAACCGACTGATACTATATGAGATGTTGCAAAATAATCAACAGTAGATTGTCATTTATCAATAGTAGATCATCAGCAATCACTTGTCAATAGTCATACAAGTCTTTATTATAACATTTTGCGCTTATAATCAGGAATTAGTCCATAAACAGAAATGGTGGCAGAGTCTTGGCTCCATTACGAAACTCTAGATTTAAATATTCACCAAATAAGCTTTTTGCTGCCTATACATTCAACAGATTAAGGGTTTGGCCACTGAGGAACACAAAGGAATAAATAACATAAATAAACATGATTTTTGCAGATAATCGTTCGTTCCAAAAGGCAACTATGGGCACTGATTAATTGGTAAACCCGATATATCGGTCCATCACAAGTGCACAGTATAAACAGGAACATTAAGGGAACTTTTGATTTTATCTTGTCTTTTAAATGAAATATTCATTCTGACAGTCTGACCTGATCTTGGGGCTGCAGTGTTTGAAGAACTGCAGGAATTTGGGAATCATGATGTTGAGGGGTCGATTCAAAGCATCGCTGTCCAACAGCTCAGATGAGTCCTCACAGATCTTCTGCAAAGCTCCAAATGAACCCTGTGTGTGAAATAAACAATGAACGAGAGCAACTGAGATACAGTTAGGCCACTTATCTGTATGTGTTGCTTAATTTGTAATTTGTATAAGGCAGAGTGTTCAAGACAAACGCAAGAGTGAGTGCAGCAGGATCAGGTGGGTTTAAAAAGTAGGTAGGAGTGAAACGAGTACAGACCTCACAGGTGTTATAGTCCTCAGAGTTGAGCATGTTGCACAGCTGAGGCAGTAACTCCGGCCATGTCTGCAGCTCGCCTTTGGAGGAAATCGTTGTGATAAGGATGCCTGAATATAAAAAGGAAAAGGAAAAATTAAAATCACATTTCAGCATGCAGAACTATATGATTAGCACTCACTCTAATCTTCATATTCAGACAGGACATTTGCATTGCAAATATAACAACAATTGCTCTTTAAACAACCAATTACAGGCATTTCCAGACCAATCAAACCAACTCACCGATAGTAGCACGGATGAGTGGGGACGGGTCTCCAATGTTGTTTAAACATTCCTGCTTGATGAAGTGTGCTACAGTAGGTGGGAAGTTCTGATAGTGGACCTTCACATTATTCTTCAGTATCAAACCACTGAGAGATCTAGTTGGCTCATCTGCACCAAGTAAGGGAAGTAAACAGTCATACATAGAGATGGGAATAGTTTCCAGTAGTTCTTTTTGTACTTTCGGGGAATAATTATTTGAAAATGTAGTTCTTATTGGATTAAATGTCCTCTGCATTCTGTTGCCAAATGATGATCCTTCAAGATTTCTACAGAGCAGCTATAAAGAATCAGAAATTCATTTAATATATATATTTAATATATATATATAATTCTTTGTATTACAAAACTCATTTATTTTCAATTATAGTCATATGAACAACCAGTCAGTAACTGCACTGCTTGATCAAGTCTCACAGGTCTAAAGTCACATGACATAACAGTGTCAGTTCCAAAGACAGTTTAGACTGTTCTGTTGTCTCATGTTGTATTTCAAGCTTGTGAAGATAAGTTCTATTTTAGAATTTAGAATTGGACATTCATAACTTGCACATCAGTGTAAGATTAATACTATACCGGACTAGTCCAGAAGCGCTGAATGTTTCACACCTTAGATTCAAAAGAACTGGCTCATCTAAATAGTTATTTGGGGAATCAGACCATACCGGAAGTGCTGTCTGTTTTACGCTGTAGATTCAACAGCTCATAAGAGTCATTTGTTTGTGTGGTTTACACTGTAGACCCATTAGAGGGCAGCGCTGTTGCAGAAATGCGTTGCTGGAAACCTTGTCAGAGTATTTCAGTACGGTGTTCCAGCCACATCGGCGGAAAATTCACAAACAGTTAACGGATCCGAAAGTCATGAAGATCATCCGATTCCGGTATTTTGTAAAGAATGGCACCGGTTCTAGATTCCCAACCCTCATTTATAAAGAATATGTAACCGTATGAAATGAAAAAACAGATGAAGAGAAGCCAGAGTGACACAACCTACATTCATGTGTACCCACCTTCAGTTTTCAGCCTTGTCAGGACGAAGATGAGATAGTTGTTGAAATCAGGAAACTGGTTCAGCTGCTCTAGTTTCTGAAAGTATAGTTAAGAGATAATTAAACTAGGGCTGGGGCGGTATGGATTTTTTCTAACCGCGGTTGAAAAGCAAGATATTACCGCGGTATAGCGGTAAACCGCATTAAATACATTACATTGGATCAGAGAAGTCCCTCCCCGACAGACTTTGAGCACACATCAGAAGTCAGCTTTTGATAGACAGACTTTAAATATTGTCACCTACATCCGAAGAAAAAAACGAGCACAATTTTAAATAGTCTAATTTTCATCAAGCAGTAATTTGGCATGAACTAATCACTGTATAGATTTCCTTATTTAAGATTATTCTCAGATACATTCGCATTGAAGATGGGTCAGACATGATTTTGACCACTTTATTAAGTTTTGTTTTGTAGAAAGCCTTTCTTTAACTTAAAATTTCGTTTTGTATAAATTGTATCTTAATTTTAAATCACTGTTTCATTAACTAATTGCCTGGAATTAATAAATAAGAAGCAAATATAGCAGACATATAATCAGCAGCAGGACGTGGAAGCGCTGATGCGATCTCTTGCGCGTGAGCTCTCTCATAAATGAACCGAAACTCGCGGCTAGGCCTACTGCCTCACAGACATGAGAAATAAATAGAAATCTTAAAATGCATTTTAAACAAAATTCAAAACAAAATGATACAATTTTAGGCTACAGTAGCCTAGTAGTCAGGTTTGCCGATGTATGCTACTATTTATTTATTTATTTTTATCCCTGTGCGCCAATCGGAAACGGACTTCACTGCTGATATTCTGGGGATACAACATAGCCAATAGGCTATAGCCTACTAGGGACTTTAGCCTTTAAAATATCTTTGCTGCATTGGATCAGTCTCCTTCCTAGAACAGCCAAGAGCTTTCTAGCCTCGCGGCAGCAGCGTCTTGCATCGCTCAGACCTTAAAACAGTCAGCGGCGCGGATGCGGTTTTGAAAATTTATCAAAAAATGTTGGTGCGGACAGATGAGTTTTGTGATGCGGTTGCGGATTAAATAATAATAGCCCATCCGCGCATCTCTAATACAAATGGAATGTTATTATGTGTCATGGAACATTGCGCTCCCCAACTCGCGAAAGGTCGGATTTGCTCCATATTTTGATAAGTTTTGTTTAGAAAACCTTGAATCCATGTAGGCTAATATCATTAGACATAATCCATATCATTAGAATCAATGAATCCATGTGATTAGACACAACGAATCCATGTCATTACACACAACGTGCACACGTGCAGGCCAATGTTTTTTTTGTTTTTGTTTTTTGCGGTGACGACGGTGACAAGCTCAGACCCGCGGTTGGAGTCACGTGACCGCGGTATTGCGGTAATGCGGTAACCGTCCCAGCCCTAAATTAAACTAATATACCCAGGCTACACATTAAGATATAATTGTAATAATAGTAACTAGTGATAGACCAATATCTCGGCCAGGCCGATTAATCCACCGATATGTAGCCATTTTGCGATTAACTTGTTAACTCTCCCTTGTGTCAGTTCCAAAATCTACCAATAGATTTGTCAATAGATAGTCACTTTGTTTTCAAGGTTTTTTTCTTTACGTCAATACACATTTGAGAAAATATAGCATAAACCAAGCGCTTGTTTCACTTTAGAAATTGAGTACATCTGATTTGCTGATGTTAAATTGTATTAATGTTCATCAACATTTATATCAGCCATCCTGCTCTCTACACATCGGTATCGGCCATTGAAAAACACATTTCGGTTGACCACTAATAGTA
Organism: Xyrauchen texanus; assembly: GCF_025860055.1. Lineage (NCBI taxonomy): Eukaryota > Metazoa > Chordata > Actinopteri > Cypriniformes > Catostomidae > Xyrauchen > Xyrauchen texanus. Next base: position 41,262,962 of record NC_068287.1, read on the forward strand.
ACTGACTACACACAAATAACTGCAGTACAAATTGTCCATTTGGCACCAATAAAATAAAACCTATGCCAAAGATATATTCCTGGCATCTCTGAATTCCTCCCTTTTGTCCCCACAGACTGTTCCTCTAATCAAGACTACTCCTTCACATGCTGTATGTTGCTCACATTCTCTAAATGTTTAGATAAGAGAACATTTCTGGATATTTAATCTATACAAGTATTAGATATGAGTATATCTTAAACTCTGGAAGTATTTAACAACAACTATGCCACAAGAACTATGAGGAATAGGCCTTTATCACAGTCCGTGTGTCGTCACATCTGGCACCGAATAGTATTGTAACCAAACATCCGCCCATCGATCCGTTTATTTAAAAATAAAGCACTAAACTGTTAAGCAGAAGGTTGCTGGTTTGACACCCACAGCCACCACCATTGTGTCCTTGAGCAAGGCACTTAACTCCAGGTTGCTCCGGGGGGATTGTCCCTGTAATAAGGGCTCTGTAAGTCGCTTTAGATAAAAAAAAAAGCGTCTGCCAAATGCATAAATGTAAATGTAAGACAGAAGAGACCACGTTTAAGTGTTTTAATGTAATCGTTTTCACTATTGCAGCATGCTCATCTCCCATTTGTAAATGTAATACAGTTGTAGACACTGGGACAGTTTCATCTCTATGTTTTACTTGCATTGAATTCTGTCACGGCTCACGAGTGGACGATTCAATCATTGTACTCAAACCACGAGGATATAACTCCATGTATACTATGTTTAAAGCAGTTATTTTCTGTGTTCGGACTCTGGGATGGAAATGTTTCTTTATTTTGTGAATTTATAAATGGATCTTATATATCATACATGGGGATTATAAAAAGTTCTTGGGTTATCATCGCAAATACTCTATATAGTCTTTACTCGGAATATTATTTTTTTTGTGACATACTGTCTTGTTCTAATGCTCTTTAATCTGTAAATGGTCTGCACTTATATAGCGCCTTTTTAACCTTAGCGGTATTCAAAGCGCTTTACACTGAGTCTCATTCACCAATTCACCCACACACATACACCAATGACGGCAGAGCTGCCATGCAAGGTGTTAGCCTGCCATTGGGAGCAACTTGGGGTTCAGTGTCTTGCCCAAGATAACTTCGGCATGTGGGCCGGGAATCGAACCACCAACCCCTGCAATTAGTGGCCGATTTTCTCATCAAAATGGTGTTTAAATACATTCATTCATTCATTCATTCATTCATTAAAACTTTCATCAATTATCAATATGATAGCATTATTTTTTATAAAATGCAGTGCTTTTATTCAGAACCTCACAGTAAAATCTAAAATAAAGTGGAATCATTTTTGCTACATCACTGCATAACAGCATCACAGATGTAAGATATTGCTTAAATATAATACAATTACTGTTGATTTAGTAGTAGTAGTAGTAGTAGCAGCATAACAGTGAATATTACAATTGTCACACTTTTTTATTTATATTGAGCTTTTATTTTGTACTGTTTCTGTGTTATGACCAAGGAGCTCTGACATTATGACAAGCTTCCCACTCTGGAAAAGCCGGTCGCTATGTGGCTCAATGTGATTATTAAACCACAAATGGCTGCTATTTAAATAAATAATTATGCACTCTATATGTGACTCATGCTACAAAGTGAATTTGCACTCTGTTCACTGTCATCTGCAACAAACAGAGCAATCGATGCACAAGACGTTTTTCCTTGTATGAGACAAGGTGGAGCTTTTAAAAGGTACGTGCAGCTGGTGTTGCCACCAAACTGTCTCCACACATTCACAAGTGCTCACATTTTACTCTCTTTATTAGTGGTGTAACAGTTTGTGTCATGGTTTTAGGGTCACGGTTTCGCTACAGTACGGCATTTGCTTTGTTCAGAAAAAAAGTATTGCTGCCAAATCCAAAGAATAATCTATTTGGTAAACACTTAAACAGGTTTGTCCTTAATAAAAATCCTGGTTTTACAACGGTAACCATAATTTTACCATGGTATTTGTAGTAAAATAATAGTAAATCACAAAATCAACATGGTTACTATATAGTAAAACCATGGTTACTATATGGAAACTACAGTATTAGTTTTAAAACCATGGTTAATTGGAGAATTTAGAGAATAGGAGCAGCATATACTGCCATCCAGTACCATCTTTTCCAGGGACGTCCCTAAATAAGCAGAGTGTGGGTGCTAGATTGGCCTGCCTGCAGTCCTAACCATCTCCAATTGAGAATGTGTGGTGTATTATCAAGCACACAATATGGCAATGAAGACCTCGTACAACTGTACAGCTGAAGACCCGCATAATGGATGAATGGGGTCTTCAAACTTGTGAAAATTAATGCTAATACCGTTTTCTCCACTATACAACTCAATCACTGGTGAGTGACATCTGAACATTTACTAGCCATTTGCTAATTATAGATATTGTTAGTCACATAGCTTGAGACTTGGTTGCACGAGCGAGTGATTTACTTGCACTATAGAGGATTGCCACATGAAGTGAAAAATCAATCTTGGGATTTAAGAATTGAGAGATTGTTCAAATTAAGTTTGCAATGCATCAGAAAATCCATATATTTACCAGAACTCGGCAGCATCAAGACATTTACCCACTTATCCCATGTAGTATTGTAGGGAGTAAACTTGCTAGAAATAACTTTAATTTAAAGTGAATTTTTCACCCTCATTCATCAAAAATCTATTTGTATGTATTTGTCAGATCAATGTATTGATGCATTTTTACACCCCTAACACATACTAAACAGGTAGAGGTTTTACCAATTAATCGGTACCAATAGTTGCTTTTTGGAACAATAAATTACCAGCAAAAATTGTTCCCGATAATTTTTTTCCATCATTTTGTCATTTCAAAATAAGAGTTTTGAGTGTCTTTTGGGCTTGTTTATACTTAAAGGTATAGTTCCCCCAAAAATTTTAATTCTCTCATTACTTTAATATCTCAGCAGGTCCCTATGATGCATGTGGATGGTAACATGATTTCTATGCTCCAAAAGAGAGAGCTTTTAACTGTAGTGCTTTATAAGACATTAACTGAACCACTGGAGTTGTATGGATGATGTTAATGCTGATTGTCTGTGTTTTTTGGAGCATCAAAATTGTATTACCATCCACATGTATTATAAAGACCTACAGAGCTGAGATATTTTCTTCAAGTGTGTTTTGCTGAAGAAAGGAAGTCATATACATCTGGGATGGCATGAGGGTGAGTAAATGAGAGAATGTTTACTTTTTGGAGAACTATCCCTTTAAAAGTTTCGCATTGTGAAACAAATCTTAATTTATTTCTGGTCATTATTGGAATTTTGGTTGTACAAAAACTGTATCTGGTATTGAATTCATTTTGGACTCTGTCTTTGCCTGCCATAGTAAAGAATGAATAAGTAAATGTTTTGACATTATACGAATAGATTTTAAAAACTATTGGCCGATAAATCGGTTATCGGCCTTTCCCACCCCCCTAGTAATCGGGCATGCCAATGCCAACACTGACAGCTCGCTCCACATTCGGATTCTTCCGAATGCTTTGAACGTTTCTCTTGATGTCTTGTTTGACTGTGGTTTTGACCGTGTAAACCTTTTATTCCTTCACGTCTCTGAACTGTTGGACTATTTCAATATACTTGTGCTGGCTAGAGGAAAAATTAATAGGTAAGTTATGTCAAGTGATATACATTTTGCACACTTAGTACAACTTGCTGTATAATCACACTAGGCCAGGGGCAAGTGCCACCCGCTGTATTTCTTTTTGTGTTAGTATAGATACGATGTCATGGACGTTGAAGATTTGTTTCTACATTTTCTTTTTTGCTTTAGGTAGGCTTACTGAATAAAAAGATTAGGAAGATTGGACGTTTTTGTTTTTATTAATTTCTTTGATTTGACATTGTCCAGTTCCTTTTCCTCCCCATCTGCAGTATTATATGTAAATATTAGTAAAATACCTTTTTTTTTTTTAATTGTTTCATATTGTAAACGGTACACGGTTGGTATTGTAAATAAATCTGTGTATATACTTTACTACACTGTTTCCGTCTGCCTCATTAACCCTCTCCCAGTGTATAAACGGTGTGTTTTGTGCTTTGGGTGGGACAATGTCGCTATCCCTACTCCCTAGACAACGATAAACGGGAGGGTCGTAACAGTAGAAAACAATACATTGTATTCTAAAGACGTTTTTTGTATTGTCTTATCAATGATTAACTCTTCTGCCACAAGAATGTAATGCATTTTAATTATATAATTATATATATATATATATATATATATATATATATATATATATATTTAAGATAACTATGTATAATGATTTCATCATTATATATTGATGTATTGTTATATGAGGGGCTTTCAGCAAATATTTGTATATGCTAATAATTATATATATATATATATATATATATATATATATATATATATAAAAATCAAAAAGGCACACCAAGTGATCTCATGTGTTTAAATTGAAATCCAAACATGCCGATGCACAGTAGAATATATGGATAATGATTAATTATTTTTGAATATGACATGGAAAGGGTTTTGTTTGAACTGAAAAAATTACATCTGACATTATCAGTTAATCAATATTGGCCAATCAGACTAGTAGTGATAATCTAAAAAAATAAAAATACAGATGACAAATAAGGTCACTGATATATTATCCTTAAAAACTCCCAGTAAAGACTATTCTGTATGGGACTGGTCATGTTGAAGATACCTGCTGTACAGCTCTCTGTGTTGCTGTGTTCGGAGACTGTGAGTCTCTCAGGAGCTGAAGCACCTGCTGGAGGCTTTGTTCATCTGGCTGCCACTCCATCCTGCACATATCAACATAGAAACATTTATATCTTCACATCAGTTTCTCGTCTTCAAACTAGTTCCTCTTGTTGTACAACTATTGCAACATTTGTGACAGCAAAACAACTTCTCTGCACTTTTGATATTTGGGAACTTCTGTAAAACAATTTAGTCCATTACTACTACTAGAAAAGTGTTAGCTGACATTCCAGATGTGCCTTGTTCTTAAGTCGGACTTCATTTATGATCATATATATTTTTTGGTATCTAATTTATTGATTGCACTTGTTCTTATAAAAAGGTCAAAACAAAAAATAGTTTTGGAATGTTTTGCATATTTGTGAAAGTTTCAAGAGAATGCCACATGCATGATGCAATGGCATCAGAGATGAACACAAATCAAGACACAACTGGGCCTATACTTTTCAGTTCTTTGCGTCCCCAAAAACGTAATTGATTCCTCCAATTGCAGCATTTATATATGCAAAACTTCGTGATAGGAGCTGCGGTATGCATACACTGTAGGCAATTCAATCCACCACTGCTATGTTCCACAAAATGTCAAGTCGAAGGGATTATACAATGTTTGATCCCTATTGATCAGTTACACAGATGTTGTCGGACTCATGCCACATCAAAGCATTGAGAAGCACGCAATGCACATGGTCATGCATATGGTGGTGCTAAGGCCTTGTCTTCCGTCCTACACAACCGCCTAGTTCACACCCCACATTGAGCTGACAAAGGAAATCTGTTGGCTTTATCGATTTGAGGTCAGTGTTTTTGATGAAAGGTCAAAACATAAAAGACAGAGACTATAGGAATATATTCGAGCTGTGTAGCTCCCACGCCGCTCTAGGCCAAATCACGACTATGCCCATCTTACATGTAACTACACATTTGTAGAAACTTCGTATAGCTATCCTAGCTTAATACGGAAGGATATCAACATCGAGTCACCTTTAGATTAAAATAAAAATAACTTTGATAAAGCGGAATCACGCAGGCACGACCCACAATTAGGTGCAATAAACACTTAACCGTCATTACAACAACAATTATCATTGTAATAGCCCCTTTATAAACTTTAAACTCTCAAAGCAACAAGTAACAGCTATCTAGCCGAAGCTAAACAGCAGTATGCGCGAGCAAGCAGCGGCTTTGTACATTTTGGGACATGATCTAGAATAAATATCAGTTCTAACACAAACTACGCAATATTTATGAACCCACGCTATAGTTTATATACTGAAGTCTGATATTACGAAAGTGCTCGGCGTGTTTACTTACACATGCCGCGAAAAGAGGCCTGTAGGTCAGTTCATGCAGCGTGGAGCTCGCGCTAGTCTCGCGCAATGGCACATTCAAACACTTCCGCAGCACGAGCTGTAGAAGGAGGAAGTGACGGATGTCTCTTGATTCTCTCAAAATAGAATTATTATTATTATTAATAGTATTACAAACAAGAGCACCATGTAACAATTTAAATAATTTTCTTACGTCGAAATAAAAAAGTAATAAAGCTAACCATCTCAAATGACATTAGATATAAAACGATGATGATACATAGTAAACAAGCTTTTCAGATTTGTACTTTTCGTCTGCATATATGTTTTGACCTCAGTCTTAAATTGTTCAAATGAAAACAATTGTTCCAGTCCATTGAACTTTATGTATATTATATGAGCAATTATTAAAATGTAAATACTACATTTGTATCATTATTATACATTGAAATGTGCTTTAACAAATGATTTGCCTCTTCATGGGAACAAAAGAGTTCAAAAACAGGATGAGGAAATTATTCATTAGAATTATGTAGTTGTCTCAGTAAAATAGTATTTGATGAATGAATAATGCTTGTTATCAGTGATATATTTTATAGAAAGACCTTTATATTGTTAGAATATATATATATATATATATATATATATATATATATATATATATATATATATATATATATATATATATATATATATATTAAATCAGTGTCTGTTTTTAGACTGGCTTCATAGAGTGCATCATTTCCTCTGATGATTCCTGAGTCGTGAGTTTATGAGATACAGTTGTTACTTTTGTGATAGGGTTATGAAACCGTATATGACTTAAATACTCCAGAACTCCAGGATGCCTGATTTCATTTTTAGTTTGGGCACTTTTCTTGTTTTAAGATATTATATTGCTCACTAAAGCAGGTTTAGTAACTTGACCTAATGCATGCAAAGCCAAGTATAACTCCATAAATGAGCACAATTTGGATTGCATACCTATAAATAGTAAATCTAGAGAAACTGATAATTTTGCAGTGGCCTCTTAATTTATTTCCAGAGCTGTGTGTGTGTATTTATATATATATAAATCATATAAGGGAATTTTACATGTCAAGATATATTTTGTGGAAAAACCAGTATCTCTGAATGGCCTTTCCAGAAATTGCCAGATCTCATTCTAAATATCTTTATGTTCTGGAGTAAAGTTTTTTATTGGGATACCTGATGTACCTATTTTGGTATAGACCTGCTTCAGTGGTTCCCAACCCTGGAGGCCCCTCAACACTACACATTTTGGATATCTCCCTAATCAAACACACCTGATTCAACTCATCAGCTCATTAGTGGAGACTCCAAGACCTGATTTGGGTGTGTCAGTAAAGGGAGATATACAAAATGTGTAGCCTCCAGAACAGGGTTGGGAACCACTGGCCTACTTATACTTGAATAGTATGTAAATATCATAGCAATGTTCCCTTACGTTGTGTTCTGGTCATATTGACCCTTTTTTTAACTACTTTTTTATTTTTTTATTTAATCCAACTGGAATACAATTTCTTGCCATTGTTCACAGATGGTATCTGATTTTTTTATTGGTTATATTTCACTTTGTTATACTTGTTGTGTTCCTGATCAAAGAAATGATGTATTAAACTACAAGTATTCAGGAGCACCCCAATCCTTTAGATGAGCACACATGTGGATGTGTGTTTGCGCACACAAAGTTCTCAGACATGTGCACACACACACACAACACAAACACACACTCTCACACGATGTGTGTTGAGCACACTTTTGTGCATGGTCTTTCCATATACACTCTTTGAGCAATATTTCAAGATCTACTTTTTGTTGTGTTGGGCTCGTTTGAATCGGGATTGTCTGCTGTAAGTTATATGTCATTGTCCATGCCCGGTCCGAAATTAACACTCGCCAGGAACCAAATGTGGGTACATTTTCTATTTGCCCAGTGAATTTCACAGCGTCACATGCCACTTTGGCAGGCGCTTTTTACCGTTCCATCAGTTTGTTGCAGCTTGTAAAATAATTTTACACGTTCCAGTTTTGTCCTCAAGGGGGCTTTGCAGGGCTACGGTCACAGGTGGATACATAGAATGGCTCTTGTTAGCTAGTAGTAAAAAAAAATGTAATGATCGTGATCGGAGATCACTAAAATGCTTAGTGAAGTCACATCGTACAGTAGAACTCACGGCTAAGTTTAATATTTAAAGATCATTTGCACAGGCACAATGCGATGAGAACTTTCAGGATTGGGACTAAACAGCTGTGTGGCCACTTGTTAGTGAGGCAAATAATAAAAAAAAAGATTTAATTTGCTTGGGAGCATAAAGATTGGACTGTGGAGCAATGGAAAAAGGTCATGTGGTCTGATGAGTCAAGATTTACCCTATTCCAAGTGATGGGCGCATCAGGGTAAGAAGGGAAGCACAAGAAGCGATGCACCCATCATGCATAGTGCCCACTGTACAAGCCTCTGGAGGCAGTGTTATGATCTGGGGTTGCTTCAATTGGTCAGGTCTAGTCTCAGCAACGTTATGTGGCAATAAAATGAAGTCAGCTGACTACCTGAATGTACTGAATGACCAGGTTATCCCATCAATGGATTTTTTCTTCCCTGACGGCACGGGCATATTCCAGGACGACAATACCAAGATTAATAGGGCTCAAATAGTGAAAGAGTGATTCAGGGAGCATGAGGAATCATTTTCACACATGAATTGGCCACCACAGAATCCTGACCTTAACCCCATTGAAAGTCTTTGGGATGTGCTGGAGAAGACTTTAAGGAGTGGTTCGACTCTCCCATCATCAATTCAAGATTTCGGCCAAAAATGTATTTACGCTGGACGGAAATAAATGTGACATTGCATAAGGTTGTCGAAACAATGCCATGACAAATCTGTGCCGCAATCAAAGCTAAAGGCAGTCCAACGAAATATTAGAGAATGCTACTTTTTTTTTTTGGCCAGACAGTATATTTCTGTGTGTCGGTGGGAATTTGATACACTAATTCTCACTGCAGTTTGGCCTCTGAGTTAAACAAATTTGCTCATTGCATTTTACTAACTGAGACCTTTTCAATGATGTAAAACACATGGCTGACACATAAACACATGGGTATGTTTTTACCAACTCAGAATATAAATGTTGTGATAACAAATTTGCAAATGATGAGGATGAAATGGTTCTAATTTGTCAGTACATTAAAAAGCATTATATAATAATGGGAAGGATCAGCTACACATGCATTGTAAAGTCCGAATTCTAAGCTTTAAAAATCGGCAATTCATTGAATCCTTCTATCAGTAAAATATGTTAAAAAAAAGAAGTACAACACCATATTTACTGTACTAAAAAAGACATAAAGATTTAATGCAATAGACTGTGAAAATATATGCAGTATGAGAGATTTATTAACATTTTATTTATCTTAGTGGGATGGTCATTTTTGACCGGGAATGCAAAAGGTGTTAGCAAAAATGAACACAGCACAAGGTTTACGTCTGTGCAAAATATTTCAATGTGTTCATATTAAAATACTATCATAGTAAGTTTTGTGTGTGTGTGTGTGTGTGTGTGTGTGTGTGTGTGTGTGTGTGTGTGTGTGTGTGTGTGTGTGTGTGTGTGTGTGTGTGTGTGCATGTGTGCATGTGCTTGGTCTGGATTTACCCATGACGGCCATGTTTATAATACAGTGGAGTTAATGAGGAGGATGAAAGCTCTGCTGAGGGGTATTCCAGAAAGTAATGTTAATACCATGACATAAACCCTGAACTCTCGGTTGATTAACCCAAAACTTGCTTACTTTGTGGGTTCCCGAGCATCTGCGCGGGTTCTGCATTGGTTTAGGACTGAGAGTTTGCATGACAGAAAGTGTACTGAATCATTGTGTGAATGTTTTAATTAATCAAACTATAAAGTTTTATCGTACACGTAAAAGCTTCATTCAACATTAATATTGGACCTCTCTTGCCTACATTAATTTTTAATAGGTCGACTGTTGTGTTATTTGTTTGCACTGAACTTCATTTTAAGTAGCCTATTAACATTCATATTCTATTAACATTATGATAATAGGCTATAGGTTTAATATATATTTTGTTTTAAGATTAATATTACTGGTAATTGCCATGTTCTGTGCATGCTAAATATATATTTGAACTGAATGTATTTGCTTTATTTTTAATACCATTTGATGGACCCAGTTGTGGTTTCTAAAATCTTAAAATCAAATCACTTTTAATTTCCCACATTTGATGTGCTGATGGTGTCATTGTTTTTATAGACCCTTTTTCAATTGTAGGACCATTTTCCATAGATTTAATGCATTGTAATGTTTTTCAGTCGGGCACACGTGATTATTCATGTGCATTATAAGCTAAAGATCTGCTGTAACAGAGGTGGGCAATGATAGGAGTTACATGTCCTTTGTTTTCCTTTTTATTGGTTGTGGCATTAAAACTTGCTTATTGTCTTGTCCCATAAAAGGCCATGGCTGGGCATTCTCAAGTACATGAAGGTCCATCTGCCTCCAGCAACTTGGTACTGAATGAAATTATGTTGTTTTAATTGAAGATTGTGTCATCATATTTTATGATGTTCATGATCTCAGCATTAGGGAAAAGTAACTCATCTCTTGTTGATAGGAAGCTGTAAACGGTCCCTATTGGAAGGCAGAACAAAAATGTAATTTAGACATTGACCAGGCAGAGGAGGCTGAGCATCAGAATGATACAACTTTTAATTGAAATGGGGATATGAGCACAAAGCGATCATCTGTGCAACTGCTTATAACGCGTTAGGGTAACCGGTGGACTTTCTGGTACCCCCCTAGGGAGTTGGTGCCCTACTCTGGAGCAGGTTATGTTCAGAGACTAAGTTGCTATGGCTACTACTAACATACCCTGAAAGTTCTATCAGTTTTTGGAACAGAAAGCTGAGGTTATCCGCTTACTCTGAGTAAACGTACCCCGGGTAATTCTCTTAACCTGCTCTCTGGAATACCCCTCTGTTGTACTGCTGTGTAAATCTTCTGTGTACATATATTGTGTAATTGTTTATATTATTGTGTATACAACTATTATTAATAATGCACTTAATGTTTTTAAACAATGTATATTATATCGAGTTAATGTTTGTAATGATGTGAATCAGTGATGAATACATGAAACAATGCTTTGTTGTGGTTTATTTTATACACAATAATTAACACAATCAATGCTAAAATAAATCTATCTTTATAAAAATAGATTAAAATAATTTATAATAGCCAAGCATGATTTAAAATGTCCCAAAGAGAATCTTGAGTGATTCAATGGCAGAATGGAAATCTGACCTTTTAAACGAGTTACCATGGCAAACACCACAAATTTGCTTACATTTGAGTAGTGACCTAGAAAACGATTAATTCTTCATTTTACACCATAGGCTATCTTTTCTTTGTTTTAATGTTTTGTACGTATATCATTTTAATTATTTTATTTAATTTAATTAATTCATTCATTTTTTAAATAATTTTGTTTAAATAATATATATATATATATATATATATATATATATATATATATATATATATATATATATATATATATATATATATATAATAGTTACAATATTTTCAGTGCGGTCACAGACATTTGGACCCCTCTGTATATAATATATAGAAAAATGAAGGTTGGATAAAATCAACCTGAATCGTAATTCTGTTTATTGATTTAATTATTTTCAATAATCCACACTTTTGCTTGTTTTGGTGTGCGTAATTACTACTGATTGGTCAATTTATGTAAATGTGCTTTACATTCGATTAATTTAATACTTAAAATAATAAACATTTAACCCCTTTTATTTGCTTTCGCTCTCTCTACTTTATTATAAACACGACCTCTCGCCTTTCAGCGTTGCGTTCAGAGCGTTGAAAGGAAGTGGGCGTGGCTTCAGCGGCGGCGTGCGGAGTGCGGAGTGACGTGTCGCCCATAAACACGCGTACACACAGCGAGAACGGCGTCATTCACAGAAGCAACTATCTATAATTTATTACTCTCCGGTGGACAGCTTCTGATATGGACGAGTGGCAGTGGTTATAATCGCTTCTGGTACTGAAGGTAAGCGTGTTGACTTGTTTTTCGATTACTAATCCATTGTAATGTCTGTCAGTATTGGAAGTTGTTCAAGCTGCGTCCCATATGGGAAGAGCAGTAGATGTATCTCTATTATAACAGACATAACGGACCAAATTTCTCCGCGCGCTTTGCGTCTGTGTTACTTGCTATACGTTTTATGATGCTTCATATGCACAGAGTGGCACAAGTGGCATTGTGCATTTAAATACAATATTGGTAGAGGTCAATCAGCCCAATCAGATGGACCGCATCTGATACAGGCCCGAACAAGTTCAATATATGAAGACATGGTGTGCTTGATGTAGGCTGCAAGTTGATTTTGAATATTGTAATATTTATTTAGACATTGCAATGTTGGGACATGCAAATACTTTATTGCTTAAGACTTATACATGTTTACTTTGACATTGGGATTAATATGCCACTGTGCTATTATATGGTTTTATGACCATTTAAAGGCACTTAGATGTTTAGTAGCATGTTTAATAATGCATATTTGTTTACTGTGCATGTGATGAATAACTTTTTATTGGATATCCCTCCTCATACAATTCTAGAGGAATGTGTTCAAGGTTATCATAATAATTTAGAACCAGTTGTAATGGGATCAAATACAGTAAGAATTGAATAAGTTGCTGGTAATTCTCATTAGCTACATACATTTGCAACATTTAAAAAAGTATTAAATATGAAATCAAATGACCTCAGAATCAAACTTTAGACATTGCACGCAATGATCTCACGGATCAGGAATATTTTGCACTATATAGTGACAAAGAGGTGTTAAGGAAAGTACTGGGGTTGCTTTTGTTACTGTTTAGTGTTTCGGGAGACAATAAAATCAAAAGTGCCTTTAGCCCAAATGTACCCTACTTGTTTCATTCTGTAGATGTTAAAGTGGATTCCAGGGCAAGTTGTTGTTGTTTTGCTGTATGGCACATGCATATCTGCCAGTGCAAGAGTTCCAGAGATGTTGACAGATTAAAGGAGAAAGATCACATGCATCTACTAGTGACTAGTCTTCTCAGTACACAGTTGTGATAGTACAATATCACCTTTTCCTGATTTGCAGTGCAAGATAGTCTAGTGCCATGATGTGGCATGTTTATTCACTCTAATTGTGTTTGCACTTAAATTATAGATTGCACGTGTTTCTCTCATCCACCTGTATATTCTCAATGTAGTAAAAGTGAAGGAAACTCTACTCTCGAGTTTTAGAGTACCCTTACCGGACAAGCTTCCAAATTGCCCAAAACGCCTGATATAGTATATGGTCTTTTTGTTAGTTGTTTTTTTTTTTATCAAGGTTTGACATTCCCTAAGTGCTTAAGACTTTTCTCAGGTGTTAAGTTGCAGTGTTCAGGATGCTGCTTTGAAACCGTAACCTGTCAAGCTACAGGCTACTCATAATCTAAAGCAGGCTAATTCAACTACAGTCCAACTTTACTTTTGAAAAATTATTTGGCTACCAGTGTTGGATGTAATCTGATGACAAAGTAATTAGTTACTGTAATCTAATTACTTTACACACAAAAGTAGTGTAACTACTATTTATTTACTACTTTAATTACATTTTGTAATCCGATTAGTTACTGACATTTAATATGACAATTAAAGTAATTCATTTTAAGTATATAACTTGAGTTAAAACTATTTAAATATTTATTTTTTATATATGTAATACAGTTTAAATGTGAATTCATATGTACGTCTGTTTGCGTTTCTGAGACAGCCGAAGGGTGTGCGACATTGAACAAGGAGAAAATGAACATTATATTGAATTTGAGCGGGTAAAATCTTTACGTGTGCACCATTTACCTGGGGCTCAATGACACCAGGATGCACTGTGGGAAGACGACAATCCGGCAGAGGGAGTTTGATCCTCTGGGTAATGTTCTGCTGGGAAACCCTGGGTCCGGCCATTCATGTGGATGTCAGTTTGACATGTGCCACCTACCTAAGCATCATTGCAGAACAGGTACACCCCTTTATGGGAATGGTGTTCCCTGATGGCAGCGCCCTCTTTCAGCAGGATAATGCAGCCTGCCACACTGCACACACTGTTCGGGAATGGTTTGAAGGACATTATGAAGAGTTCAAGGTGTTGCCCTGGCCTCCAAATTCCCCAGATCTAAATCCGATTGAGCATCTGTGGAATGTACTGGACCAATAAGTCAAATCCAGAGTGGATCCACCTCGCTACTTACATTTACATTTATGCATTTGGCAGATGCTTTTATCCAAAGCGACTTACAGTGCAATTATGACAGGGACAATCCTCCCATAACAACCTGGAGTTAAGTGCCTTGCTCAAGGACACAATGGTGGTGGCCGTGGGGTTAGCACCTCTGACCTTCTGATTAACAGCCCTGTGCTTTAACCACTACGCCACCACCACTCCACTTACTTACAAGACTTGAAGTATCAACTGCTTATTTAGATACCACAGGACACCTTCAGGGGTCTTATAGAGTCCATGCCTCGGCGGGTTGGTTCTGGACCAAAAGCATATTAAGCAGGTGGTCATAATGATTTGGCTTATCTGTGTATGTAAAAGGAAACTGACCTCTAATCAACACAAATGAGATACTGCCACCCTGTAAATTTGTGCCATTTCAGTAGAGGAAGGGCTGGGTATAGTTAATCAAGAGAGGAAAAACTGAAATCAGGCAGAAGATTGAAAGATTGGAAAGCAATGATTGATTGCACAGAATGTTGCATAATTTGTTTTCGTTTAGCTGCTGACAAATTCTGTAAGATTTTTATGATGTATATTCATAATGGAATGCTAGGCTGTTGTGGGCAGTTGCTAAGGTGTTCTGGGTGTTTTTAGCACATTGATGTGTGGTTGCTAGGGTGTTCTAGGTGGATGCTATCATGCTATCATGCTAGGGTGTCACTGGTATTTTGGGTGGTTATTGGTATCTAGAGTCTTCTTACTAGTTGCCTGTTGGTTACCTATTGGACCAAAAAATTATATATGATATTCTGGTCCCTATATGACTTGGGTCCCTCCTTCACTGTAAATCTATGGATATAGATTTGTTCACTCTTTCATCCACTAAGCCACAATTGTGAGACTGATTGCTTTGAAAAGTACTGTAATAGCATACCTCTCCTCAAAAAGCTGCATGGCTTTATTGATGTCTATAGAACATGGTACGGACAGAGCCATATAGAGAGAGAGTTGCGACAACGGAAGTTCTAAATGCTTGATCGTCACGTGATTCACGTAGACTTCAGATAGTTCCAGGAAGTGCTTTGGCGGGCATTTCAAACTGTTAGAGTAGAGTGACAGAACTGCGATTTCTGGTAATTAGTAGTTAATAAATGCATTTATTTTATATATTTATGTAACACATATGTATGTAGCATGAGTATGTTGTTACAGCGATGTTGTTTTTTTTTTAAAGATCAAATCAGCTAATATTTGAGGATTAGTGTTCGCGTACCGTTATTTGTCTCAACTTATTTCAGGCTAGGGTTTCTGTTGCCTTTTTATGTTACCTCATGTTCATTGTTTTCACTAATCTCATGGTAACTAATGTCGTATTTATGACTTTTCAGATAGTACAGAGACAGGCCGGTGACAGGTGATTTCCAGCTCGCACCGCACAATGGGTCAATGAACTATTAACTATTAGCAGCAGTTACGTAAATGTACAATTTAGTGAAATGAAGCTTATTGTTTACAATTCTACAATTCTATATATAGTAATATAATTATTTATGTATTATAAATATTATATATCTAATGTATAATTCTTACAATACTTATTCATATAAACAATATATTCAGCTTTAAAACAACTTAAGCATACTCGTGATATAAACTGCCGTTCAAAAGTAATGAGGCTGAAAATTCAGCTTGGCATCACAGGAGTAAATTACATTTTAAAATACATTAAAATAGAAAACAGTTATTTTAAATTGTAATAATATATTACTGATATTACTTTTTTTTTAAAAACGATGGATGAAACTGAATCAAGCTGAACAGATTTTACAATTAATAGGGTGTTCGATTACTAACTTTATCCAGCTCCGATCCTTGCCTAATCTGTTAGTTATCCGATAACATCCCTTATCTCCTAATTTAATGAGTAATACTCAACTATAAGGTTTTAATTTACAAGTTATTTTTATTTAGATGTACTGATAATATACAGAATAAGATAATATTATTCTTTAAACGTCTCACCTTTTAAAAGTGCATCGCAAACGGTTTGTTCTGCTTCATCTCTACGGCGCGGCATGTGTTTGCTGCTACTTCCGGGAACTATTGAGAGGCTCCAAGAGCCGCCATTGCTGTAAAAAAATGTTCCATTGGAGTCAATGGAGTTGTCGCAACTCTCTCTCTATATGGCTCTGGGTACGGCATAAGCTACTCAGCTCAAGCTATATACTTGGGCAGGGGCATTCTGGGGGGAAGTAACTGTGTGTGATTTAGAACAAACCAGTGATGCGCTGATCTGTGTGAACGTGCATGGCAGCGCACTCAGATCAGTTCACATGCATTGTGAAATCAAAATAATGCAGGTTCAGCATTCGCACAATTACAAACATTAGTAATGGTTACAAGTTATTAAACAAATCTACAAAAGCGGCACTGAATAACAGAAAAGGACATTACAGCATTTCAGGAAATGCAGAACATTGTAAACTGTCAAATACACATTGCCATTCCTGTGTCGAAATAAAAGCTCATTGTGAAGTTGAAGTAAATACGACAGCACTTTCGGTGTCAAAATAAAAGCCCCAAGGTGAAGATGAAGTAAACAGGACACAAATGTATTACTTTTATATAATGCAAATCTAATAAGCAGAATAATGATTCAGCATTGTATTATAATAATCAACTTGATGTGGCCCAGTAATAATTAGTATTATCCTATAGTCCAACTGGGCTTTAAAAAATAAGTCACCTTGCTCATTCACAAAATTGTATTCGTAAAAACATTTGGAGGTAAATAGCGCTTTTTATTAAGCTACTACAAATGTATAATTGTGTATGAAATATAAATATAAAGTGCATATCAATGAAAATGATTGAATTTCATTCTCCCATGTGTTTATTTAATGAAAAACGAATTATTAAATTTTTATTGAATGCCTTTAAAATATTGAATCTACTTGACTACGATGGCTGTTTGGATGAAATTATGGTTCCTCTGATTAAAAAAACAAACACTTGAGCCATTTTAGAGCAAATACATAGTTATCGAGATATATATAGAATATCGTCAATAGGCTGAAAAATGTAGAAATAAAATTTGGCATATCGCCTTAAGCATGTCATAGTGTAGGACACCGCTTTCACTTCTTGACATGTCATCTACACTTTTACCTTATTAAATGACATGTTGGTTTTTGTACATTAACAAGATTCAAACCGAAATGGCAGCGGCTGATTAAACAAGGAACCAGAAAGTGTTGTTTTCTTTGAACATTTGGCACATTTAAGCTTCCGTCTGTCACAAGGATAACATGCACACATGCTCTGGGTTTCTTCAGTGCACTGGCACACTATGACATGCTTAAGGCGATATGTCTTCAATTCTATCTCCTATATTGTGTGCCTATGTGTGTTTGTTGAAGGTGTGACTTTGTATGATTTAGACACAAATAACCATGCAGTTAGTCAGGAAGGTGAACATGGATTTTTACAGACGTTTACCTTTATTAAGGTGAAGACCCTAAAGATTGAATTGTAAGAGTTATTTTGACTTTTTGTTAGTTTAGGGCTACAGTAGTTCAGTAATAACTCTGTTAGTATTTTACAAATTCAGTTTCTGTGTTGTTTATTTCGAATGAAATGGCTGCGATATTTGCGAGGGCAACTCACACTTAGAAAAAAAAAAGTTTTAATCTGTAATTACTCATTTATATTAATAATTCTAATAATGTGTTCTTTACATGTATTTATAAATTAAAGTTTATAAAATAATTTAAAATGTAAATGAACTGAATTTTATTTAGGTGACACATTTACCATAAATGACAACTTCCCCTGACTACTACTTCACAGGGTTTGAACCTCTCTCTCTCTTTCAGAGGATGGGAGCAGTGAGTGGTGACTGGAGATGTCATTCGGTCGACTCCTGCGGTGTGCATCGTCCAAAGCCTCTGACCTTTTGACCTTTAACGTGGGCACAGGGGGATCACGGGCGGTTCAGGATGGAGAGATCATCTTCTCTAAGAACAATGTGTGCGTGCACCCAGCTGAGCCTTTGCCCGGACTGCCTGAACATCACCCAGGTAACACACACACACACACACACACACACATGCACAGTTGAACCGTTAAGCAATCATAATTTTATACTCTTCTGTCTTTCTGATTGTCTCCTCCTCCAGGTTACCTGTGTGTGCACCTGGAGAAAGACGAGACTCTTGGCTCCACCCTCATTCTCACCTGGGTGCCCAACTCCCGCATCCAGCGTCAGGACGAGGAAGCGCTCCGCTACATCACACCCGAAAGCTCTCCAGTCCGCCGTAACGCCCGCCGCCGAGCACACCGGGCTCACTCTCGCCCGCCGCCCGCCCCTGAGGAAGAGGAGGATGACGATGGGACGGAGGCAGTGCTGCAGAATCAGCAGCTTTCAGAAGAAGGCGATGAAGGCTCCTGCGAGCTCTCCGCAGACGAGGTGAGCCGGGACAGCACCCTCGGTTCCGACTCGGACACCTTCTCCTCGCCCTTCTGCCTGTCGCCCGTCAGCGAGGCTCTGGGCGAGAGCAGCATCTCTGTCTTCCTGGATAATGAGAGCAGGTGAGAACAAGCTGAGAATGTAGAAATACAGAAACTTTGAACACACTGATGCAAGAAATTTCACATTTATCCATGATTAACACATTTAAAATGCTTCTTCACTGCATGTATCACCTCTTGTGTTCAATGGAAGAAGGAAAGTCATGTGGACTATCAGTACACAAACACTTACTTTCTGCTGTTCCTCAATGCTATCTTATAGCATAAAACAACTTGTACAGATATGCATGACTTGTAAGGTGATACATTTTAACACTTGCGTTAAATAACCAACTACATTTACAAATTGTTAGAGTGTGAGCAAATTGCGCATTTGCTCAACTGATAGACTTCACTGCGATGTGTGAGCCAAAAGTGTCACCGAAGCCCCACAAAATGACACAGTTGCTTCAGCAATTGCATTTTTCATGTCACGTTTTCTTTTGACACTATAGGTTAGGTTTAGGGTTGAGGGTAGGGATGTTGGTTTTTAACTCGATCGAGAATTAATCTTAAAGCTCAACTGTTTGGGAGAAAATGTAACTCTCTTTTAGCGCCACCCAGAGGACATTTCACCTCGGCACTGCTGTGAAACCTGTATGGAGCCACTTGATATGAGATCAGGCTCCTCAGGCTTGCAAACACTCCATTAATGCTAATAGCTATTAGTCTGACATACTGTACTGTATCTCTTGTCTTAAATGTTGTGTATTTCAGTGTATTTGTTTACTTCTCCTCTTCCCAGACCTTGTAACCTTTTGAAATTGAAGTTGTTTGAAGCAATTACTTACACCTGTGTTTGAAAAGGTTTTGATGTCAAAATTAATCTATCATGTGCATGCTGTGATGTTTCAGTTGTTACCTCAGATCTGTAGATCAAAGCTTATTCATAGATCAACACAGCATGGCTGATTACATCATTCAGAACATCCTTTAGCATAGCATTAGGTCTAATTTTGTATTACTCTCTGAACATACACTGATCGGCCACAACATTAAAACCACCTGCCTAATATTGTGTTGGTCAGGAGCTTTAGGGTTCACATCAACCATCAGAATGGGGAAAAATGTGACCGTGGCTTGTTTGTTGGTACCAGATTGGCAGGTTTGAGTATTTCTGTAGCTGCTGATCTCCTGGGATTTTCACACACAACAGACTCTAGAAATTACTCTGAATCGTGCCAAAAACAAAAAACATTTGAGTGGCAGTTCTGTGGATGTAAATGGCTTGTATATAAATGCAAATTAAATTTAGACCTCTCATTTTCTTAAAAAAATACAAATAAAAAATACAGATCTAGTTTTGTTCATGCTCCCATGGTGGATAGGAAGAAAGCTCTTCATCCACTCTACACGTCAAACAAAGTAAGTCAAAAGAGATTCCTCTGAAAGTCAGATGAGCTTCTACTATAAAACCAAGAATATATTTTTCCCTGCCATAGTGTATATATACTAAACGTAAGCCTCATTCATAGATCATTAGTTCCATCGTACAATAACTGCGTTTACATGTACACCAGAAAGCGTGTTATTGCAAGAAAGTGGCGTTCCAGTTTACAGGCAATGTTTAAGCGGCGTACACTTTACTCCCATGTATATGTGGCTCGGTCAGTAAGGAGCTTCTCCATCCATAGCAACGTAATTTCTCCACAATGCTGGTGTGAATAACAAAAGTGGTATCCGAGGAAGACTGCTATTTATTCTCCGTTGCTTCGCTGTATTTCCAGATATTCCAGAGTTGTCGCTGTGTTTGTTTTCTTAACTTTCCATCATGATATGAAGTGGAACTGCGCTGCAATGGTGGGGTTTACCTCTTACATAAAACTCTGGCATTCCTCCAGTGTGTGAGCGCACATATGAGAACTTGAGTGACAGTTGATATTTTACAGTGGTGTTTATAAATGTGTATAGTTTAAAGCAAACATGGGCAACTTACGGTCCGGGCCATTACAGCACTCTACGTGGTTTACTCTGGCATTTATCCTAAAAGCATTTATTTCATTGGATATTTCAGTTATGTGCATTGGGACCTAGTCTGGTTGCCAGATAAGAATTGCCAATTAGACTTTCTCATATTGGTAATATTCCACCTAATGTTATACTTATTTTGTGCAATCTGGCAAACATGCATGGGAGTGTAGTCTTTCTAGCTCTCGTTTTCCCCTTTGAACAAACTGAGCGATCTCTCTCTCTCTCTCTCTCTCTAGTGTGATATTCTGGTTGGTGTGTTCGCTGTCCTTTTCTGCATATCACGCGGCTCATTTTAGCTTATCGCAGCCCATTCAGCCTGTTTCACGGCCGACCCACCAGCCTGCTCTGTTCTCCCGATGGCCAGTCCACCCCTGATCGGCCCCAAAGTGCATCGGCCCATCTGGAAAATGACCGGTTTGCCAGATTACCAGTCCAGCCCTGAATACAGTACTTTAGGAAATTGTAGAATAGTCCCATTAGCTATTTCTGGGCTTAAATGAAACCAGAACAAAATCAATGCGGAACATAGTATATCAAAAGAAGTACAATGTGGCCCCCCTTGCATTACTTAAAGCCTTTGAAAACTTTGAAGCTCAAAGCTATAAATTCTCCTCATTGCCCAGTAGGTGGCGACGTGCACAAAGAATGCAAATCACCAAAAACAAAAGAAGAAATCTTAGGAGAGAAGTGCGCTTTGGAGGGCTGTTTGAAAGAGTAGGTTAATGAGTAGGTTAATAGTAAAAAGTGACTAAAATATTGAGTTAAATATTACGTTTTTGTGTAAACTATTCCTTTAATGGTGACGTGTGTGAGCAATAAACTCGCATTGCATGTCAAGGGCAGATTTTTTTAACAGTAGTATTTTGGCATTAAATAGACATTTGCTAAGCTGAATAAATGTCAGTTTTAATGGCATGATGTATTTAATAAAGGAATCCATTTGAAAGTTTTTACATTTTGATACTTATGTCATCATAATATTACAATCCTAACTGAAAGACATTTAAAATATGCTATTATGGCCTGTGTTGTACTTGTAATGCTGCTCCACGGCCACATGGGGGAGACATTATATATTGCAAGGCAATATACAAGAGCAATGCAGAAGTGCTGTGTGGAGCAGGTTGCTGTTTTGTCAGGAATAAGATCTTAGTCTGTGAGTTTCCAGAGATGAGGCAACACCAGATTCCCTCCCCCAACTGCTTCATCTAACATTCCCTCTTTTCAGAATAGTTTCCTTCTTTTGTTATTTCGGCCTGAGCTGCTGGGGTGGGCCCGGGACATGAGCTGCCCATCAGATGATAAAAATCAGTGGTTTGTGTTTGACTCCAACTATGATGGAGTATTTCTATTCTATTTCTATTCCTCTGCACTGCTTTGTGTGGAGGAAGTTCTCTCTGGCCTGTTTTTTGACATTTGCTTTCTGGTTTTCACTTCCTTTTGTGTCCGTTCTAATTTTGCTCCCACTTTGTGACTTCTCTTTTCTTCTGTCTTTTATAAAGTTTCCCTCTTACTGTACAGCAGATGTTTTTTTTTTTCTTTCACCCTCTTTTTCTCTCTTATTGTCTCTCATTTCATGGCTCAAGTGTTTTGATCGGTGAAAGATTGAAGGAATAAAGAAATCATGCTACAATCTGTGGGATAACTTCCATATATTAAGTGGGGAAATTCTGCACTTTGTAGCATTTTTTTCCCTCTGAAGTCCACTGAAGTCCACCATTGAAGTTTTCTTGCACCCAAAACATTTTACATGACTCCTTCCAAAATCTCTCTGATCCTTGCAATTAAACAGGTTGTTTTTGCTACTGTACCTTTAGGACATTAATATTTAAATGACCTCTGTTATGATTGGCTAATCTCGTTGCATATGAAGTCAGAAACAATGGCAGCCAAGTTGCTGAATAATGAATAAGGTGTTAATGAATATAAACAAATGTTAATGTGAATGTTTTAGACTATTATTGTATTTATTTATTTTATGAAGCTTTTTGTATAAATGGTCTGGTCAGACTGGGATTGGAGTTTGTGATGAGGAGGGCGGCGGGGCCGGGCCATGACTATGCATGCATGGCTCCCAGTTGGGCTAATCAAACGAGGAGACGGATAAAAGAGCCACATGCAGCTACCGTGTGTGTGTTTATGTTGTGCGTCTTTTTGTCTGATTAAAATATTACTTTGACTGTTCAGCTGGTTCCCGCCGCCTCCTTTCCCAAAATAAACCTTGTTACATTTTTGCCGAAATCCATGAAGGAGGGATTTGCTGTCGCTGTTTCATTTCATTAAATGTCCACCTTAAGTTATAGTATATAATAGTTATTTGATCTCATTCTGAGATGATATTCTTCTCACCACAATTGTACAGAGAGGTTATCTGAGTTACCGTAGACTTTCAGTTTGAACCAGTCTGGCCATTCTCTGTTGATCTCTCTCTCTCTCTCTCTCATCAACAAGGTGTTTTCATCTGCAGAACTGCCGCTCACCTGGATGCTTTTTGGTTTTGTCACCATTCAGAGTAAACTCTCTCTGATCCCAGGAGATCAGCAGTTACAGAAATACTCAAACCAGCCCATCTGGCACCAACAATCATCCATGTTATTATCTAATCAGCCAATCATGTGGCAACAGTGCAGTGTATTTAATCATGCAGATACGGGTCAGGAGCTTCAGTTAATGTTCACAATCATCAGAATGGGAAAAAATTTGATCTCAGCGATTTTTGGATACTATATGCATACAGATGATTGAATTAACGTAAGGAAAGAGTAGAAGACAGAAACAAAGGGGGGAAATCAAGGTGTGCTACTAGGCTTTAGGATTGCAGTGGTGGAAAACACAGTTCTCGACTTTGAGGTCATGTTTTGCTGAGCATGATGTAATTGTAATGTGTTAACAGTATTTGACAGCTCTGACTCTCAGTGGTATGAAACCCTCTGGGCCTTTTGTTCCAGTATGAGAATGAAGTAAGAAAGGGCCCCTGAGGACCAATTTCTATCGCACAAGTTGTTCAGCCCCTGGAAAAAACTGTTACGAATTTAAAGAGTAGTGGTAGGTGGATGGAGAGCAGGATGAGTGCACACACAGATGGGTAGATGCAGGGTTGGGAGAGTTACTTTTGAATAGATTACAGAAAACATGCTGTAAAATGTAATTTGTAATATATTCTGTTAGATTACTCATTGTCATGTAATGATTACTTTAGATTATGTCTTCAGCCTTGGCAGACAAGTGAGAAAATAATCTTACAGTAAAACAAAATTCACTTATATAAAGAATATATGCTCTTAAAAAAAAAGCCTAAACATCTGAATCAGCGTAGCTTATCAAGTAAATGCATTTTAAGGATTTATTTGATTTATTTACTTTATACAGAAAAACATCTGTATAAGCATGCATCTAATGGCTAGAAATACCATTTTACCTTGACATAATGCTAAATGCTCACATGGCAATTTACACGAGGAACTATTTCTGATGCTCCAAACTTACTTCAAACATCTTCTTCCTAAAAAATCTATTATTTGTAGCTTTCTATATGATGATACAGGCTACATTGGTTAGTATTTCTCATATAAGCATCCTTTATTTTAGTAAAAATACCCAAAACTCATTATAAAATGGACAAACCATATAGCCTTGTAATCATGTATTTATTGGATTTATGTTTTATCTGTCAGGGCGTTTTAAAAAAACAAACAAATTTTTTGTGGGGGCTATAGATCCTCAATGGCGTCATATCCACATTTTCAATCGTAACAGTATGGGAAAGTTCTCTGTCTGATCGTATGAATTTAACACATCATAAGTGTTTCACCGCTGTTCAAACGCTTCTCAGATCGCCTCATTTAAAAGCAAAAATGTTTTCCAACTGAATAGACTAAATATAAAATGAAACAAATGACAATAAAATGATCATTACTAAAATACCTTTTGAAAGTAACTGTATTCTGATTACCAACAATTTAAATTGTAACTGTTGTGGAATGCAGTTACTTGTAACGGGATTACGTATTTAAAATACATGTATTCCGTTACTCCCCAACCCTGGGTGGATGGATGGATGGCTGGTTGGCAAGTTAAAGGAATATTTCACCCAAAATTGTTAATTCACTAATCATTTACTAGCCCTCATGCCATCCCAGATGTGCATGACTGTCTTTCTTATGCTGAACACAAATGATGATTTTTTTTTTGAAGAATATTTCAACTCTGTAGGTCCATACAATGCAAGTGAATGGTGACCAACATTTTAAAGCTCCAAAAAGCACAGACAGTTGTAGTGAACGCAATCCATACATTTAGGTTAATATTTAGATGGACAAATGATAATTAACAGATGGTTGATTATTTAATTGGATTGTTGGATTGGTGGTTAGTTTGTTTGTTACTTTGTAAGTAGTTTATTTGTTTCTCATGAATAATTTGAGAATAGGATTGATAGAAAGCTAGGTATATAAGAAGGAATGGATGATAATATATGGTTAGATGTATGTTTACTTAATTGGAATGTTTGGTGGTTCAGTAGATCGGTATTTAGGATGGATGGATGGATGGATCAGTTCCAAATGAATGACATTTTCTGACTGTTTATTTTCTCATGTTATCCACTGTCAAATGCAGACATAGAGAGGACAAGACCGTAAAGAACATGATATGTAACATTGCACCGTGTACTGACTAACACTGCCTCAGTCTGCCATATGGCCTCATATGTGTGATCCTGCTGTGGTGTGGACCTTTCGAATACCACATGTGCCATAAACACTGCGCTCCCAGTGTGGGTCTGTGACAGGGGACATGTCTGGAGGGGCCGCTGCCCTGTTAGACGTGCTCTGTTAGAGAAAAGACGAGTGTGAGAGAGCCAGAGGTCCCGCGCTTCAGGTTACAGCTCTGAGACACACACAGGGAGAGAGAGAGGAGAGCTGTCGGGGGAAATTGGCTGCCAGGCTTCTTGATTTGTTTCTCTGCTCGACTCCTGCCTACACAATAACCTCCCAGCATTCCTCTCATTCCTGCTTGTTTCCAATGTCCCCTCTCTCTCACACACACACACACACACACACTCACACACACACACACACACACACACACAGCTACAGCTGTCACAGAGTTTCACATTGAAAACCCATCGGCAGAACATATTAATGGTGCTGCTGGTTTACTGGCAAGTGACTTACTGAATTGAGTTTTCAGAATTTGAGCTAGATGTAAAAAGTTCATAAAATAAAAATAGACTTACGTGTTATCTATTGAAAATATTATAATATCTCCTTAAATTCTGGTGCATTTTTGGACTGCCTCCTGCAGTTTTTTACATTCAAATTTAAAAGCTTACCATTCACACAAACTGTTTACTACTTTGTATTTAAAGTACACCTACTGTTTACTTTAAATACAATTGGTCTAATTTTTTGGGTCTAATAATATTATATATGTTTACTGTCTTATTATAAACAAAGTTTAAAGCTTTGTAAGCATGAAATTCTGGTTCTGTTTGCTCTTATCGCCCAGCAAAAATACTTATAGAAGAGTTTCATAGAATATCTTGGCCTCTGAGTGGACTAGAAACTCTATTGTAAGTGTCATTACCCTGAGAGCCTCCCCATTGCGAAGATTTACGTATATAACATTTTATCACATATATAACATTGATCAAGCTCTATGAAAAGTTCAAATTCTACGCTTTCCAAAAATACCCCATATGCCTGATTTATGTATCTGGGGACTTGAACAGTTTAAGCGTTAAATTAGTTTGCGATAAGGACCATGAATAGTCACTTCTGCACTACTAGTGGCACCAAACGGAATTGCAAAAATAAACTTTTTCCTATGAAGGGCCAGAAATCAAACTTGTGGGCCAAAAGAGAACATTGCATTATAACAAACTCATTTTTCAATAATTCCAAAATCGCAAGATCTCTGCATTGCATAATGTGCATTGTTACTGAAGCTATTTTTTGTTTCTTTTTTCTCATTCACATATTTCCAAATATTTTGGCTATTAAATTAACAGCCTACAAAACAAATTCACCGACACAGAGGAGTAGATGACAGCATTTCTCCAGATTTGGAATGAGAAGCTTATAAAAAACTTCAAGCCAATTTAATAAAACAATGAACATTAGTCAGAGATATGATTCATACACCAAAAGTGGTTAATGTTCTGTAAAATTATTATTGTATCATTAATTAATCGTTTTAACATCAAGGTTATTTAACGCATCCAGATTTAATTTTTGTTAATATTATTATTATTAACTAAATTGCACGACAACGAACTGATGCGGAGCGAGAGAGTCGGAGTGCCCGTCTGGTCTGTTATGGCACTGGCATCCGCCACTGACTCGGCAACATCTGCACAACGGACGTCACAAAACAACGTTCAGCGAAAATTCAAATGATGAACGTGATGGATATATTAATTTGGTAATATATCAGAAATTTTCCCAGTTAATTTCTGACCCTGGATGGAACTAGACATGGAGATGAGAGGTGGAACAGGTGTTTATGCATCTCTCTTCACCATGTAGCTGGTGCATTAAACAAAGCATTTTTGATATTTCTACCTTTCTTGCAAATGTGCTGCATTATGAGGGAGCGCCAAGATATGAAAGGTGCTTGCGTTGTTAACAGTTTTGTTGATCGTAAACCGGAACGATATAGTTTTATTGCATCGTTCACTTATGGAGACGTGGTATAATGTCATTTGCATGTAGAATTACCAGGTTTATAAAGGTTTATACATCTGTAACCAGTGTTGGGGGTAACGTGTTAGAAGTAACTCTTGTTATGTAGTCAGATTACTTGTGTTCAAACTTAAGGGAGGAGACGTAGTGCATGACGGGCATTGTAGTTCTATTGAGTGTCAGGCCAGAGACTATTTAGCAGAGACAATTCACTTCTGTTTAAATGTATGGGAGAAATTGGAACGCCCAACCAAGAAGCTCTAGCACCCAATTATCAATGGAAGAAACGAAGTCCCGCCTTGAAGGTAAAATAGCCAATCACCTTTATATACAGACATCACCTGTCAATCAACTCATTCATGCCCATTTCCTGTTTTAGAGTAATACGAGTTCAACATTCGGTTGAGTGAAACACGGTTGAGTCATGTGTTAATACACACTGCATTAAAATGACAGCAAACGCGTTATTAGGCAGAGGGATTATAAAACTAGTCTTCCACTGGACACAACATGATGCAAAGGGTGAAATACTCAGTTTACTGACTTATGCAGCCGAACTGCTCCGTGTTAGAGCTCCCCGTAACTGGGAGAATGGGATGAGAAAAGCTGACACTGGATCAGTGGTTCCGAGCAAAGTTCTACATTGATTGTGTATGCAGAGAAAAAAAATCTTAATATCCGAAAAGATTCCACATTTTTGTTTTATAATAAACAAGTAGTTTGATTCATGACACAAACCATTTTTATGACATTTTGGGAAAAAATAAACTTGATTTTAGAGATGCACTTACCTTTGCAAAACTCACTGCCACTAGCACACTGATGCTAGGGTGTTGTGGGTGGTTGCTTGGCCGTTGCTAGGTAGTTGTTAAGGTGTTTTGGTTGGTTGCTGGCTGAACCAAGTCAAAAGAGCCCACCTCCAAATCGCGAATTATGGCTTGGGTCCCTCTTTGCATGCAAGTCTATTGGACTTTTTTTCCCGTTTTATTGTCTGCCAGGCAAAATTGTCTACCGGAGCGGTGGTGGTGGTGTAGTGGTCTAAAGCACATAGCTGTTAATCAGAAGGATGCTGGTTCCATCCCCACGGCCAACACCATTGTGTCCTTGAGCAAGGCATTTAACTCCAGGTTGCACTGGGGGATTGTCCCTGTAATAAGTGCACTGTAAGTCGCTTTGGATAAAAGCGTCTGCCGAATGCATAAATGTAAATGTAAATGCAAAATATAATGGCATATTTTAATATAATAGCTATTATAATATAATAAAATAATAGCACCCATTTTCTCATCAAGGTGCATGATTTGAGGTGTTATTCATGTCTGCAGCATTGTGTGAAATGAGTTGAAACTTCATTAATGACCTTAAACCATCATTTCCAGGGAGTGCGATGAACCCATGGCTCACTCTGCAAGCTCCGCCTCCAGTCTGGACAGCCATGCCCCCTCTGAGAGCAGCCAATCACTTGGTGTTCGGTGGGAGGAGCAGCAGAAAGTGATGGCTTTGGAGCATCTATGTGGGGTTTTCAGAGTTGACCTGGGTCACATGAGGTCACTACGTCTGTTCTTCAGGTAGGTTAACATTAGTCATTAATCTTAGTTCATACAAAATCTTTGTTTAAACACTGTCCCTTAACACTTATTTAGTTTAATCATTTTAAACCATGACTTGCACTATACATAAGTAATATTGGCATTATATTCATAATGTTAGCCAGAGGGGAACTGGCCCCCACAGTGAGTCTGGTTTCTCCCAAGGTTATTTTTCTCCATTAATCAACATCTTCTGGAGTTTTTTGTGTTCCTTGCCACAGTCGCTTTCAGCTTGCTTACTGGGGTTATAAATACAATTATTGTTTAATTACGATTGTGAATTGAGTTATTTAGAAATAAGTATTTCATCAAACTACAAAATGATGACTCTAAGACATTATAGACATGACAGTTTAATCATCTGTTAATCCCTGACATCCATCCATCCATCCATCCATCCATCCATCCATCCATCCATCCATCCATCCATCCATCCATCCATCCATCCATCCATCCATCCATCCATCCATCCATCCATCCATCCATCCATCCATCCATCCATCCATCCATCCATCCATCCATCCATCCATCCATCCATCCATCCATCCATCCATCCATCCATCCATCCATCCATCCATCCATCCATCCATCCATCCATCCATCCATCCATCCATCCATCCATCCATCCATCCATCCATCCATCCATCCATCCATCCATCCATCCATCCATCCATCCATCCATCCATCCATCCATCCATCCATCCATCCATCCATCCATCCATCCATCCATCCATCCATCCATCCATCCATCCATCCATCCATCCATCCATCCATCCATCCATCCATCCATCCATCCATCCATCCATCCATCGAACAGTATTTTTAGTCATTGGTGTGTGTGTGTTCTAGTGATGAGGCATGCACCTGTGGACAGCTGGTCATCGCCAGCAGAGAAAGTCAGTACAAGATTCTTCACTTCCACCACACGGGTCTTGATAAACTGGCCGAGGTGTTTCAACAGTGGAAATGCTGCAGGGAGACCCAGCTCAAAGACCAGGTTTGGAGAGGCTTTTGTTTCACTATATTAGTGAGGACTAATATATAGGTATCATTGATTTGCTACCCTAACCACAATCCCAGGCATACCCAACAGCAACAATGTATTATTAAATGAAACAATGCTTAAAAGATCACTAGTCCTCTTCCACTGTCCTCTGTCTCCAGGTGTCAGATGAGAAGTCATGTATGCAGTTCTCCATCCGCAGACCCACATTGCCTTCTGCTGAGATGCACCCAGAGGAGCGGCTATATCGACGGTTGGACGTCAGCTCATGGCTGCGTCACCTGAACAACAGCGGTCAGTTGGTGGAGGAGTACAAGCTCAGAAAGGTCAGACAAGTGACTCGAAAAAGCCTTGTTGAAGACCAGCATTGCTGGTCACCTGTATGTATTGTATTTCGGATGCAATATGAAAACTCACGCTTGTTTAAACTAGTCTTTTCAGCAGCGAGCATTTACTTATTGCATTCGTTGTGGTGCTTAACGTTGTCACAATATTTGTTCTTTCACTTCCGTATCTCAATTTCACATTAGAGATTTGAGATAGAAATGTGCAGATGTTATAAAAGTTATTCATTTGAGTCACTCAGACTCTTTTATTCTCAGGCAATTTTCTTCGGGGGTATTGACCCGTCTCTCCGTGGTGAGGTGTGGCCCTTCCTGCTGCATTACTACAGCTATGACTCCACTTCTGAAGAGCGTGAGAACTGGAGATTGCAGAAGCGGGTGGAGTACCAGGAGATCCAGCAGAGAAGGTTTGAGACTAGCTGGACTAGTGCTGATCTACATGCACTAAACCCCTTAAGCTTGAATATTATGGGGCAAACTTTGTTGATTTTTTTTGTTTTTTTTTTGTTTCATTTATCATTTTAGGCTTTTGACAAATCAGAATTTTAGTCCATTTTACACTGACTAATTTTAGTGTACAAAAATGACACTTTAGTTGACAATCGGTACATATGTGCAAATGTAGCTTATTTTGTTTTAGAGAAAACCCTTCATAAATCTTTGTATTTTATTGCATATATTATTATATTATATTATATTTACTTGTCTTATTAAATAATTGTCAGGCTGTTAGAACACTTATAAAGTCTAATGCCTGAGTTTGATTTAGTTTATTATCATATTAAAATAAATTGTATATAATAATTAAAAAGTTCTGTAGATGGAAACACCTTGTTGATGAGAGAGATCAACAGAGAATGGCCAGACTGGGTCGAACTGACAAAGTCTACGGTAACTCAGATAACCTCTCTGTACAATTGTGCTGAGAAGAATATCATCTCTGAATGCTTTTCTGAGATGGGGGATGGTGCTGTTTTGTCAGCTCGAGGGGGACCCACACAATCTTAGGCAGGTGGTTTTAATGTTGTGGCTGATCAGTGTATATTCAAGGGTGTTGTGTATAATTTTTGTTGTGTACAAAATAATAATAATAATTAAAAAATACACAGTGCAAAAGTCTAAGGCACATAAGATGTTTCTCAAAAGCATTTGTCTTAAGATGGTTATTTATATTTTCAGCTTTAATGTGTCAATGGGAAGTATAAGTGTTAGACTCCCAAACATTACTTTTGCAAATAGAAAAGATTAGAATAGAAGAACAGGGAGACCTGAAACAGATGTCATGACCCCCATGACCCCTCATGTCAGTCTAGGATTACATATAAAGAGACAGAAGTAATTGAGACAGCCGAAATAGACAGAAGAACTGTGATGAATTCTCCAAGAAGCTTGGAACATCCTGTCTATCCTATTTAACAACCAAGAAAAACTGTGTCCTGGTGTACCAATGAGAATTGGGGCTGTTTTAAAGGCAAAGGTGGTTACACCAAATATTGATTTTGATTTTTTATGTTTACTGAACTTTGTATGACATTTAAGTGATACATGAAAACTATTTATGTCATTATTTTTGAAGACATCCTCACTATGCAACATTTTCCACAAGTGCCAATATTACATTCTTTGCAAATGTATTAAAAGTGACAAACTGAAATTTCTGATAATGAAACCAGATTCTAGGGAAGGAGGTATTGCCCAAAGTGAAGGAGTTCAAGTACCTCGGCGTCTTGTTCACGAGTGAGGGGACAATGGAGTGGGAGGTTGGCCGGAGAATCGGGGCAGCGGGGGCGGTATTGCACTCGCTCTATCGCACCGTTGTCACGAAAAGAGAGATGAGCCGGAAGGCAAAGCTCTCGATCTACCGGTCAATTTTTGTTGCTACCTTCACCTATGGTCATGAAGGCTGGGTCATGACTGAAAGAACTAGGTCGTGAGTACAAGCGGCCGAAATGGGCTTCCTCAGAAAGGTGGCGGGCTTCTCCCTTAGAGATGGGGTGAGGAGCTCAGTCATCCGTGAGGAGCTCGGAGTAGAGCCGCTGCTCCTTTGCGTCAAGAGGAGTCAGTTGAGGTGGTTTGGGCATCTGGTGAGGATGCCCCCGGCCGCCTCCCTAGGGAGGTGTTTCAGGGACGTCCAGCTGGGAGGAGGCCTCGGGGAAGACCCAGGACTAGGTGGAGAGATTACATCTCCACACTGGCCTGGGAACGCCTCGGGGTCCCCCAGTCAGAGCTGGTTAATGTGGCTTGGGATAGGGAAGTTTTGGGCCCCCTGCTGGAGGGGCTGCCCCCGCGACCTGACTTCGGATAAGCGGTTGAAGATGGATGGATGGATGGATGGATTTTTTTTGCTGGTTCAAAATTGATACTCTAAATGCAGAAAACAGATGGTTTGATTAATATAAAGTTTCAAAATGATCATTGTATTAATACCATAGTATTCTTTGAAGTGCTTTTGCTGTACTGTGTAAATAATACCTTGGTACATGAATATGGGAATCATTCAGTGCCATGGTATATATCCCATTATGTTGGTACTGCTCAGTGGTTCTTTATCAGCTGGCTAATATCTACTGTACATATTGACATCTATTGAGTGTCTAAATTCTGAATTCTATGTACATGGTTTTTTTTTGTCCCTTTTATCTGAATATTATGTGCAGTTTAATCCAGTAATTTCAATAACAAAAAGGTATGGGGTAATGCATTGTAAAAGAATGTCTGGATTTGCAGTGCTGTTACTGAGGCATTGAATGACATGTTTCATTACAGTAATGCCAATGCACTTAGTCTCTCGCAGTGAACATTTCTGTTGGTGTTTTAAAAATTAATAGGTTGTTAGTGGTGTGCAAAGGGTGTTGCTGTGCAGTCATCTGTCTAAACCTTGAGGGCCCGAGAGGTGGTAATGGAGAGATGTGGGAATAGATCACACAAACAGAGGTCTCGAAACACTTACATGAAGTTGCATCAGGTCTGGCATTGTTTCGAGCTAAACAAACAGTGTTAATGAAATCCCACCTGCTTGTTATGAGAATGTCTATAGCCGGAGGGGCCACCGTGGGTTGAGGACAGGAATGTTAAGATGTTAAACATGGTGTTTCAACACAGCACAATCTGTTCTGTACTGTTTCATTCTGGTTTTGTTTCAGTTTATTTTTCCTTTTGTTTTTGTGTTCTGTTTTATTTGGTTTTTATTTTTTCTCTTATCCTGTATATTTACAGCTCAGGATGCCCATCATTTTGTAGTTGTTTCATGTCTTTCGTTTTGATATTTACTCTACAGGTTGTCCATGAGTCCAGAGGAGCACAGTGAGTTCTGGAGGAAGGTTCAGTTCACTGTGGATAAAGACGTCGTGAGAACAGATAGAAGCAACATGTTCTTCAGGGGAGAGAACAACCCCAATGTAGAAATCATGAGGTTAGAAATTCACATCTGCCCTCATTCATTCATCTTCCTATAGCCAATCTATTTGTATTTCAATCCTTTTACAACATGCAACAATAAATTCATCAAGACATAAACTTTTTGATTATAGTTGAGCAGAGACCTGAATAATAATTACCCAGTTAAATGTAGCTGGAAGCAGCAGCAGAATCCAGCGAGTTACTGTAAAGAAGTAGGTAAAATGGACGTATTGAATTGGTTCGAATTGGAAAAATGGACTTTTTATACCCTATAGTGTTTGATTATGTGGTTGACTTCATCTACTATTACAGCTCAACATGTTCCTTGCACATTGCGCACTAAGAAAATTCTAAATTTAGCATGTATAGTAACAAGAAAAAGTATGTGAACCCTTTGGAATGACCTTTTATGTATAAATTTGCCTTCACAAATGTTTACAAAAGTTACAACAATGAACAAACACAATCTGTTTTAACTAATAACACAAATAATTGTATTGTTCTTGTACATATTGAATACATCATTCAAACGTTCACTGTGTGGGTTGGAAAAAGTATGTGAACCCCTAGGCTAATGATGTCAACAAAAGCTTATTGGAGTCAGGAGTTGGCAAACCTGGCATCCAGTTAATGAAACTAGATTGAAGGTGTGGTTTAGAGCTAGACTTATAAAATGCACTCAAACATTTTGAGTTTGCTTTTCACAAGAAGCATCTGCTAACATGGACCATGACTCTTCAAAAAAGAGATCTCAAATCAAGAATTGAGACCTTCGATCAAGAATTGTTGCTTTGCATAAAGCTGGAAAGGGTTACAAAGTTATACTGTAGAGCTTACATATGAATCTGTCCACAGTTAGACAAATTGTCTATAAATGGGGATGATTTAGTACTATAGCTACTCTCCCTATAAGTGGCCATCCAGCCAAAATGACTCGAAGGGCACACCGCAAAAAGCTCAATGAGGTAAAAAAATAACCCTATAGTAACAGATAAAGACTTGAAGGAATCATTAAAAAACGGGTTAACCTCTCTGTTCATGAGTCTACTATACTGAAAACATTAAACAGGCATGGTGTTCATGACAGGCCACCACGAAGGAAGCCGCTGCTTTCCAACAAAAAGTGGTGTAAGTTTGCCAAAGACCACCTTGACTCTCCACTTCACTACTGGGAAATGCTTTGAGGACTGATGAAACTAAGGTTGAATTGTTTGAGAAGAACACGTAGCACTACGTGTATCACAATGCTTGGTTAATGTTATTCCTGCCAAAGGAATATTGACCAGTTATTAAATCCAAGGGTTCACTTACATTTTCCACAGCACTGTGAATATTTAATGGGATGTGTTCAATAAAGACATGAAAGATTATAATTATTTGTGTGTTGTTAGCTTAAACACATTGTGTTTGTCTATACTGGTGACTTTGATGAATATGAGATCCCATTTTATGACATTAATACAGAAAAAAAGCTAATTCCAAAGTGTTCATATACTTTTTATTGCCACCTGTAATTTTATTACTAAACATGTATAAGCAGTTTTTTTTTTTAATAGAACAACCATTTGTAAAAAGGAGAACTGGTGCTGCATTAATTGTCTTGCATTTTAATATAAGACTTAACTTATAAAAGCCATGCAACTGCAATATTTCCGCTGCATGATTAATTATCCATTGGCAAAAAAGGAAATGGCAATCGTTGGAAGTAATGAGTCTTCCTTATTCTATGAATAATATATAATATTAATGAATTCAGTTATTCTAACATTTTGCAATGTTAACAATTATAAGCCCATTGTAATTAATCTTATTGATTAAACTTTCAAACTATTATTATTGAGGTTTTCTTTTGCAACTTCCCTCTCAGACGAATCCTGTTGAACTATGCCGTGTTTAATTCAGAGATGGGCTACTGTCAGGGCATGTCAGACCTGGTGGCTCCTCTTCTGACTGAGATCCAGGACGAGAGCGACACGTTCTGGTGCTTTGTGGGTCTCATGGAGAACACCATCTTCATCAGTTCTCCTAGAGATGAGGATATGGAGAGGCAACTGGTAAGGATGGTCTCCTGTCTCAAAAACCAACAGAAACTGGAATAGAATTTGAGTTCTGTTTGTGCTCATGGACATTTTATATATATATATATATATTTTTTTTTTTTCCCCCTTACAAAAATATAGTGTTACGGCAAACATTTGCTCCAAGTTAATATCAATTAATACAAAAATATTACGTTTTTTGCAACGGTTCTTTTTCACATCCATTTGTGGGCTATTTTAACGCAATGTCATTTGAGGGTGAGACTTGATTTTGAATGTTGAAAGTTAGAAACATCAGCAGTGACAAGTTACCAGTAAAACGCATGCTCTTCACCACAAATTTGACAAGTTGATTAATGGGTCAATAAAGGCTGTCGTCATAGTCGTCTTGGGGCATAGTCGTCTTGGGGCTGCCCCAAGACGACTATGACGACAGCCTTTATTGACCCATTAATCAACTTGTCAAATTTGTGGTGAAGAGCATGCGTTTTACTGGTAACTTGTCACTGCTGATGTTTCTAACTTTCAACATGTGGCTCAGGTGGTAGAGCGGGTCGGCCACTAATCACAGGGTTGGCTGTTTGATTCCCGGCCCACATGACTCCACATGCCGAAGTGTCCTTTGGTAAGACACTGAACCCCAAGTTGCTCCCAACGGCAGGATAGCACCTTGCATGGCATCTCTGCCGTCATTGGTGTGTGTGAATGGGACACTGTGTAACCGCTAAGGTTAAAAAAAGGTGCTATATGTGCAGACCATTTACCATAGTAATTGATTACTCATTACCTATGACTTACTAGCTAAACCTTGCATTAAGAACAGATTGTGCTTCTAGATTAGGCACTGAGTTCAAAGTTAACTAGGTAGTTACTAAGCCCCAAGTGTGAACTTAATGGCCCAACTAGCGGCCTTTTTTGGAAGTCTTATCAAGTTTATCTGAAGGCTTATTGTGTATTGAACTTGCAATCGGTTGATGCAACCCTACCCAGGAGACAGAGCCAGTTGAACTTTGTCAAGACAAATTATAATGCGACTGAATTCACTCGAGCTTATAAATGTAGTTCAACAAAATTGAATTCCAATTGGTGAAATTTGGCAGATTTGTGGAAATTTCTGAATGTTTATTGGTATAAAAGCTGAACATACATTTCTAGAAACTTCTGAAATCACAAAATGGATCGTTATCATTTATTTTAATGTATTGACAGTTTGAATACTAGCTTTGTCATTATTACAGCAGAAGTACAGTACAGCCTTAAAATATTGTCTTGGACAACAGGGGTTCTTGGAGTAAAAAAGATTTAAATCCTCTGCTGTAAGTGGTTTGGGCTGAATTAATTGTGGAAGTTTAATACATTGTATTAGGGTTTCAGAACAAGCCCTAACCAGAATATTGATCAGAAAATCAATACAGTGCAGTAATTGGATTTGTTTATGCCTTTCCCTACATGTGAGTCCAGATGTACCTGCGAGAGCTCTTGCGGTTGATGTTGCCTCGGTTCCACCAGCATCTTACCCGGTTGGGTGAGGATGGACTTCAGCTGCTCTTTTGCCACCGCTGGGTTCTTCTGTGTTTCAAACGCGAGTTCCCTGACGCTGAAGCTCTGCGCATGTGGGAGGCCTGCTGGGCTCACTATCAGGTAAAACACACACGAAGCACGCTATACTGCTCATCTCAAACTGGAATGAAGTTAACAGTTGTGGTCACAACTTCCTGTACAACACTTAAAAGTTGTGGTTTATTATTTGTAACCATTTGCTGAATATTTTGTGAAATATAAGGTTAAATTTGGAGGTTCTATATGGGATTTTGGTTTACCATGGATTGGTTAAGAAGCATTGGAGATGTTTCATATACTGATATTGTCATCTCAAAAGACTAAGATGTATGTGAGGGATTCTATTGATTCTTGTCTAGAAAATTTAACCCAAATCAATAAGAAATAAATACCAAATTATAATTTGGATAAAGAAAATTAAGCCTTAATGGCCATTATGATTTTTACTTCAATACATAATTTTTTGGACACTTAAGCACATTTACCCCCAAATTCTCATTAGAATGATGCATCCAGATGTCTTTAGGGATCAAGCACCGAAGGCGTGTAGGTACCTATTGTACCTATTTTCTGTCTTGAAGTCTATGGCAGCCCGTAGAACCCTTTTGGAGGAAAGTTTTGAAATTTGGTACACTGACAGAGGAAACCCTGACTGATAACTGACCAAAATGTTAAGTCCCTAACTCAAACCCTCTTGCACCACCAACTGTTCAAATTTGCACCCAATTTCCATCCGATAATGATTTTCCACCATTTTGAATGTTTCGAAAAAACCTACTTTTTCTAACTCATTAGCCATATGTTCGATTTGCCTGAAATTTTGCATCCATCCATCCATCCATCTTCAACCGCTTATCCGAAGTCGGGTCGCGGGGGCAGCTGCTCCAGCAGGGGGCCCCAAACTTCCCTATCCCGAGCCACATTAACCAGCTCTGACTGGGCTGACCCGAGGCGTTCCCAGGCCAGTGTGGAGATGTAATCTCTCCACCTAGTCCTGGGTCTTCCCGAGGCCTCCTCCCAGCTGGACGTGCCTGAAACACCTCCCTAGGGAGGCGCCAGGGGCATCCTTACCAGATGCCCAAACCACCTCAACTGACTCCTTTCGACGCTAAAGGAGCAGCGGCTCTACTCCGAAGCTCCTCACGGATGACTGAGCTCCTCACCCTATCTCTAAGGGAGAAGCCCGCCACCCTTCTGAGGAAGCCCATTTCGGCCGCTTGTACTCGCGACCTAGTTCTTTCGGTCATGACCCAACCTTCATGACCATAGGTGAGGGTAGGAACAAAAATTGACCAGTAGATCGAGAGCTTTGCCTTTCGGCTCAGCTCTCTTTTCGTGACAACGGTGCGATAGAGCGAGTGCAATACCGCCCCTGCTGCCCCGACTCTCCGGCCAACCTCCCGCTCCATTGTCCCCTCACTCGTGAACAAGACCCCGAGGTACTTGAACTCCTTCACTTGGGGCAAAACCTCATTCCCTACCTGGAGTTTTGCACTGAAGAATAAATTATATCAGAAGCTTTTAAGTAAACCAAACCGTTCTCGTATAACGCTTTAACGAATTTGATGCCAAGCATGCAAAAACGGACGTGAGGTTGTATCTATGCAACGCTTTGGCGTATTGAAACGAAACTTGGTATATGCCATAGCCATCGTGACTTGAGGATACCTGCACAGTTTCGGCACAGCACCACCTATTGGTCAGGAGAAATGAAAAAATGGCTATTTTTGCTTATAACTTTTAAATAGTTTGGCCTAAAATCATATGACTGGTCCCTTTAGATTCCTTGGGGCATACGGAGTTGAATGATATCCTATTGTCTTATTTCGTCCATATTGGGTGTTCTGAATGTTGTTGTAAAATGCTATTTTAAATGCATTTGCATATAATAACTAAACTTGGTATGCATCAGTGGCACCATGCCCTGAGGGTACTTGCAAAGTTTGGGCCAGCGCCACGTTGTGGTCAAAAGATATAAAAAAACCCCCAAAAAAACAAGATGCTTAAAATGTTTGACTAATTTGGCCTATCATGCTGTGATTGCGGTCTTTTAGATTCTTTGGGTCATGCCGAGTACGATGATACCCAATTTGCTATGGTTGGACATAAATCCTCTCTGCCATTTTTTTAATTGAATACCTACTTCTGATTCGCACAAAATTTTACATGTATACAAAATTTTTCGATAGTTCTTGAATAGCACATCAACTAAATAGAAAGCAAGACGCCAAAAAGGATCTGAGGCTGTATCTCAGCAGCACACCCTGACCGCACCATATATATTTGTTCAAATTAATCGGTCAAAAGTTTTAATTGATTGTATTGTAATATAAGCAATTCTACTTATGTTTTTTTATACCGCTTTCCTCAAAATCAGTGATGTCCAATCATACTTCCTTACATGCTGTTGGTGTGCTTGGCCCTGTCATTGCTGCTTGCAGTTTTAATTACTACTTCTTATTATTATTATTACCATAACACAGTCATGTTTTACTGTATTATAATAACAATACTGTTATACAATGATTTTCATAATTAAAATAAGCTAAAATGAAAGGCAATACCAAGGGAGAACTACTATGATGTAAAAAAATCTGGTTCTTGGGGTGAGAAAGGAGGAATCGGGAACGGTGAACTTCAACTCAAATTGTATGTTGTATGTGATTTACAAATCAGAACAAAAACACTCTCGCAACACTCCCATGCCACACAGGCTCAGCGGGTGTTTGTGCGGGTCTCTCTCCACCTCTACTGGCATCTGGCTCGCTTTTAACTCCATCTCCACTCTCACTTCAATGACAACCAGCTGTTAGAGACTATCATTGACAGGTGATGATCCTTATCGTTCTCATCTCCCGATCTCGCTCTCCACTCGACCACGCCCCCACTACCACAGATGTATAAATACTTTCAACTATTATACCACCTTTTTCATGTTATGTTAAAATCATAATGACTATCTTTATTTGTATTGCTATAATTATAATTGGGGTTTAAAATGAATGGGACTGTAACATAATGCAGTATTTCCCAATGGCTAAAAGAATTCTACGGCCCACCACTGTCCCACAATAGGCTAACCATCCTCAATATTTTTCCTTTACAAGAACTTGTCCATGTTTTCTGTCCGTCTTAGCAGCGTGTTTACTTGTAATGTTTTAAATTCAGCTATGTAAAAAAAAAAAACATACAGTACGGACAGGGTCGGACAAATTCCGTCATAATCTGTTATTACCCGTCATTTTAATTTTAATCATGAATTTACAGGACGGGCATATAGCAGATTATGCATTTTATTTATTTATGAAGAGAACAGATGTACAACAGAGACATGAAGCTGATGAATGTTTTTTCCCCGCAGTGACAGCGGAGGCCACTAAAACACGACATATGAACAACGCATTATTACAAAAAAAACAATACGATTAAACAATGAACAAAACACGTAAAAAATGAACTGAACAGAACTCCATCGACAACAACCTTCCTCCTGGTCCGACTATAACTGGGTGCCTGGCTGTGCGTAATCAAACGCATCAAGGGAGACTGATGCCGAGGTGATTGTCATTAGAGTTTGCATCTTTGCCTCGGACGGATGACTTCTCGTGGCAGTTTTAATTTGGTTCTGGTGGCTGAACACATGACAAGAGTTGCAGAATGTTTAGGTCGAAGCATTTTCTTGGTGAATTTAAATGACATTTACATTTTATATGTAAATATAGTCGCTTTTATCCAAAGCGACTTACAGTGCACATATTACAGGGACAATCCCCCCTTGAGCAACCTGGAGTTAAGTGCCTTGCTCGAGGACACAATGGTGGTGGCTGTGGGGATTGAACCAGCAACCTTCTGAATACCAGTTATATGCTTTAGCCCACCACTCCTAATTAGTTCAATAACAGTCTGATATTTGTAAACGATAAGGTCATATTTAATTAAAATAAATTATGAGACATTCAATGTGTCTTCACAAATTTGGACAGTTTTTAAATATTTCTTGTTTAGTATCTCAAAGATATTATTGGTGAAGCAAAAATGTTTGTGTGAAAAACATTTTGGTGTGACGTCATTTCATAGACTTCAATGTATTCTGCAGCGCTGACGTGAGTCATGTGATGACCCTTAATGAGTATAAATATCAATCACGTTTGCACATTAATCATTGCTCTTCACAATCACAAAAGTGACCGATTATGGTTTCAAAACGGCAAAATTCTCCATAAGGTGAGGAGTTTGTATCCTGGAAATTATCATCATTTTTTTCATGCACTTATTTATTTTGTGGAATTTGCCAATTTTCCACGCACACCTGACAATCTTTCACGGCACACTAGTGGTTGGGAAACACTGACATAATGTATATAATATTGTCTAAAAAAAATAAAGAAATAGGTTTCATTTTCTGTAGGCAAAATATACATTTTTCATTTGTTTCTTTTAATTATAGAGTAAAATAGGATCTGGAATTTTTTGTTTTGTTAGAATCATCCATTTCACTTGTGTATAGTATATTGAAGAAATTATGATAATTATCCAGATCTATAACTGCCTGTGACGAGGAGGAGGGCATTCAGCCGGTTCCCACCTCCTCCTTGCTCGTTCGTTTATTTGTTACAGTGGTGCCGAAACCCAGGAGGGAGGAGGGACGTGCTGTCGTGGAGTCCTCGCTGCTGCCATTCACCAAGTGTGCAGCCACGGCCATTTGCCTGGGGACGGAGGAGTCCCTGGCGGCCACCGAGACCTGGAGGAACCGCGGCCGTCTGCCGAGAAGGGGAGAAGCGGTTCCGTCCGCCAGGGGCCGGAGGACTCTACCGTCTGTGTCTCGCCCTTTCCCTCTCCCTACACATTGCCTCGTCTCTCCCCCAGGATCACAGGTGGCAGGGTGGACCACCGACTGACAGAATGACAGCGTCTCCCCTCCAGAGGTGGGGGGGTGAGGGGGGGTATGTTAGTCGGACCGGTGGCGCCCTGGCCAGAATCGGGTGGGGGAGGATTGTGACGAGGAGGAGGGTGTGGCTGGGCCATGATAGAGCATGGCCAGCGCTGAATCAGCTGATCAGCGGGAGAGCGAGATAAAGGGGAGCCGGAGACACCAGTTCGGGAGAGAGAGAGACGCACAAGGCTGCTTAGCATGTGTGTCTGTTCTTTTATGTTGTTTTAAGTTCATTTATGTCATTAAACCTTTATGTTGACCGTTTGACCTTTTAAATGAGATGCAATCTTCCCCTCATAGATTTAGTTGAAATCTGAGCATCCCTACTTAAACTTAAGAAGTTTATTTCCCATTTTGACTTCCTCCTTTCTTTCCTTTTAATGATATTTACTGTAAAAGTCAGATGAATGTGTGAAAGTTCAAAAATAGGTCAAAACATCCAGTAGTTTGAAGGACTGTTCTGCGTAGAAATGTACCTAGTCCACATAATAGTCAAACATATGTTATAATATTGTTGTAATGTTATTTTATACAATTGCATACAATGCATCCTCCTGTCTGTAACTGAAACCTTGGAAACCATTAGTAAATGATCCAAATAGTCAATGTTCCTTAAATGCACAATGGTTGGATGAAACAGACGAACATGCTAATTCCTACCATTAGATAAACGAATGGGTGTCTGTATCAGTTTAAGGGTCTCTGCAGTGTCTAATGAAGATGAGATGCTAATTATCAGGCTTCCACAGAATGCCATTTGCATTCATTGGCATGTAATAACGAGGTGATTTTTGGGAACAAAGTGCTTCCCTCATTTGCATGTCGACATTTACTGCTTTGTAATTGGCTCTATTAGCATTTAGCCTCATCGTGATTGGTGGAGGTTCTGAAATCTGTCGTTTTATTGGTGTATATATAAA
The DNA here is from genome assembly GCF_025860055.1 of Xyrauchen texanus. Classification (NCBI taxonomy): domain Eukaryota; kingdom Metazoa; phylum Chordata; class Actinopteri; order Cypriniformes; family Catostomidae; genus Xyrauchen; species Xyrauchen texanus. The sequence goes on from NC_068287.1 coordinate 41,306,406, forward strand.
TATATGGTGTTGGTTGTTCGATTATGGCTTTCTATAATGTGTGTGAATGTTCTTTGGCAGACAGACTACTTCCATCTGTTCCTGTGTGTAGCCATCATTGTGCTTTACGGCGATGATGTCACCGAACAGCAGCTCGCCACTGATCAAATGCTGCTGCACTTTAGTAACCTCTCCATGCACATGAATGGAGAACTGGTGCTGAGGAAGGTATGAACACACGCACACACACAGACCTCCTCATGGTTATGCATGCTGCGCTCTTGTCCTGTGTCAAACAATAGCGATTTATCGCCGTACAGCTACATACAGATGATATTTTTCTCACAATAACTGTTTGGATGCCAAACAATTTTTGGGCATGGTGTTTTATATAAAGAATTATGTCTTAAAATCAACAGTTATGTTATGCATCATGCAAATAACAGCAATTATACCCTATTTGGAGAACACTATCACTACATATAGTCAGATTACAGTTAGATACATGTTTTTAAAGTTGTGGTGAGTAGTGACATTGGCCAGACCAATGACTGTTTTCATTTTTGTAATTATTAAGTAACCTTTTTTTTAACTAATTTACCTGTATTGTTTGGGAAAATGTTCTACATTACTTGGTAAAATCACTTGAAAAGGGGTTCTGTAAGCGGCTGCTGCTTCTTTCGGCTGCTCCCGTTAGGGGTCGCCACAGCGGACCATCCGTGTTCCGCATATTTGACTTGGCACAGGTCACATGCCCTTCCTGGCACAACCCCCAGTGGCTGGGGGACTCTGGGTTCTATAAGCTTAAACGTTAAAAAAAGACTCTTTTAAATACAAAAAACAAATCAACTGAAAATACTGCCCTGAAGCACCTGCTGTTTTGTAAAGTATTTTTTGTGAATTGAGGAAATTAATATATATTTTTTAATATTCATATCATTTGAATCATTGATATAATTAAATTGCATTGCATGTATTTGCTAAATTAAATTGTATTTAAATTGAATTTGCTATAATTAAATTGTATTAAAGCTAGGGTTGGGAACAGAGTACTGGTTCTGAACATGGTTTTGAATCCATATTTTTTTAAATACTGGAATCGTTTGATTTTCGTTTCTGTTAAAAGATCCTGAACAAGCAATATTCCGCCAAAGTGGGCGGGACATCGTACTAAAATAATGACAATTCAGTGGCAGCTCCGCTACTGAACCTACGAATAGTGCGACCAGTGTAGTCCGATTGCCGAACAAATGACTCTTTTGCACTGGCACTTTTTAGTGAATCGTTCTTTAGTGAGTTGTTACTGAATCAATCTTACTGATGTCCAAGTTATGACTTTCGTCATTTCCAACACAGAATGACTACTCAATGTAGTGCACATTTCCAAGCCATTTTTATCAAACGTGTCCAAATGGAACAAAAAAACAAAGTTTACGCTAGCCTTAAAGGAAAAGTTCACCCAAAAATTAATTCTTTAATAATTTACTCACCCTCATGCAATCCCAAATGTGACTTTCTTTTGCTGATCAAGATTTTTAGAAGAATATTTCAGCTCTGTAGGCCAATTCAATGCGAGTTAATTGTGACCAATACTTTGAAGCTCCAAAAGCACATAAAGGCAGCATAAAATAAATCCATAAGACTCCAGTGGTTAAATGCATGTCTTCAGAAGTGATATACTGTAAGTGTGTGTGATAAACAGATCAATAAGTCTTTATTTTGTATTTTTTTAAAAATTTTTTAAATAAAATAATTTTCACTTCCCCCCAACCCCGCATGTTTTCGAACATATCGCCACCTACTGGGCAGGGAGGAGAATTTATAGTAAAAAAGGACATATAATATTTTCTCTCTTTTTCACCCACACCTATCATATTATTTATGAAGACATGGATTTAACCACTGGAGTCTTATAGATTTCTTTATATGCTTTTTGGAGCTTCAAAGTTCTGGCCACCATTCACTTACATTGTATGGACCTACAGAGCTGAAATATTCTCCTAAAAATCTCCTCTTGTGTTCAGGAGAAGTAATTAAGTCATACACATCATTTACTCACCCTCATGCCATCCCAGATGAGCGAATTATCATTTTTGAGTGAACTATCCTTTTAATTTACGGTTTCACCCTAGCTTTAATAGCGGTTTTGGATTTATGAGTCAAGTAAGATCTGTGGTTAAGATTACTTGGAGACTTTCACACCTTTTTTCTACAACCTAAACAATGTATGAGTATGTGTTTGCGAAGTGTTGGTGACTGAAGAGATTGCTTTAGTATGTTATCTAACCAAATATGCATTACATTTGCTTGAAGATTTCTATTTCTTTCTTTGATTTTGTCTCTCTCGTTATCTGTAATTCTAGGCACGTAGCCTGCTCTATCAGTTCCGCCTTCTTCCCAGAATTCCCTGCAGCTTACACGACTTGTGTAAACTGTGCGGGCCCGGAATGTGGGATAGCCGCTACATCCCTGCCGTAGAATGTTCCGGAGAGCATCCCGACTCTCAGAGCTGCCCCTATGGAGGCACCGCAACCCCCGAGAGCCCACCCTTACCTAGCCCAAACCAGCCCAGCGAGGGCAAGAAAGGTTCCAAAACACGAGACATTTTCACCTTCCACAAGCACTCCTGACTCAAACTGGACTCGGGATCATCGCCAGTCACCATTTAAAGTTCTGGGATTTCAGGTCTCCATAGCTGTAATCGACATCTAGTATCAAACACTGCCTCGTCTATAAATGCTGATGACCTCTTTTGGAGGTTAAAGTTAACCCAAAAATGTACTTCTCATTTACTCACCCTCATGTTGTTCCAAACCCCTATGATGTTCTTTCTTCTGTGCAACACAACAGGAGATGTTGGGCATAATGTTAACCTCAGTCTCCATTCACTTTCATTGCAACTTTTTTCAATGTAATGAAAGTGAATGGAGACTGAGGTTAACATTATGCCTAACATCTCCTTTTGTGTTCCACAGAAGAACGAACATCATAGGGGTTTGGAACAACGTGAGGGTGAGTAAATGATGACATAATATTCATTTGCATTTTTTTGGGGTGAACTATCCCTTTATGGAACTTTTTGTTGTTTTTTTTTTTGTTGGTGGAATAGATCGATTTCATCAATAATATACATGTACAATTATCACAAACAATCAAGAATAACAACCTTTTCATCTTGCAGATTGACATTTCAGAATATTTTTCTATTTGATTTCTTTTTTTTTTTTATATCACTTTGTAGGCACGTGTTAATGTGCGTGGTGTGCGTGCGTGTGTGTGTGTGTGTGTGTGGTACATTACCACAGTCGAAGGAAGTTCATGTTTTCCAGCTTTGTTTGCATCAATCACATTGCTGGATATTTTTGTTCCTATTCTGTGCAAACTACAAACATGAACTAAACTTGTTCATTATTGTCCGGATGCTTTTATATGCAACAGTTCATTTATTTGTTCATCATATCGAAGACTTAGTATGCTATATATTTCTGGATGTTCCATTGTAATTAATTTTGGCCATTTATGCTTTTCAAATCCTCACAATAAATATAATTGCATGGATGGTGGAAGGTCAAGCTCTTAAGTATAACTGTTTTGTTAATGTAATTAAAAAGGTATTCTATGTCTAATTACTATTTGATACAGTTAAGTGCAACCCAAAGTTTGATTTTGAACTTGAACAAATGTTATTACCATTATTTACTGGAATTGGTCTTAAGAACTCATAATAAGCTACACTTAAATTGAAGTCATTAAAACACATTTTTTAATAACTCCACAGATTTTCAGAAGTCGTTTAGGACATCTACTTTGTGCATGACACAAGTAATTTTTCCAATATTTGCTTCCAGACAGATTGTTTCACTTTTAATTGACTATGTCACAATTCAAGTGGGTCAGACGTTTACATACACCAAGTTAACCGTGCCTTTAAGCAGCTTGGAAAATTCCAGAAAATTATCTCAAGCCTAATTTAGCTTCTGATTGGCTAATTGGAGTCAATTGGAGGGGTATCTGCGGATGTATTTTAAGGCCTACCTTCAAACTCGGTGCCTCTTTGCTTGACGTCATGGGAAAATCAAAAGGCATCAGACAAGACCTCCACATGTCTGGTTCATCTTTGGGAGCAATTTCCAAATTCCTGAAGGTACCACATTCACCTGTACAAACAATAGTACACAAGTATAAACACCATGGGACCACGCAGCCATCATACTGCTCAAGAAGGAGACACGTTCTGGCTCATAGAGATGAACATAGTTTTGCAGATCAATTGCAAAACAACAGCAAAGGACCTTGTAAAGATGCTGGAGGAAACAGGTAGACGAGTATCTATATCCACAGTAAAACGAGATATATCAACATAACCTGAAAGGCTGCTCCGCAAAGAACAGTTTGCAAGTGCACATGGGGACAAAGATCTTACTTTTGGAGAAATGTCCTCTGGTCAGATGAAACCAAAATGTAACTGTTTTGCCATAAAGTTTTGCACCATTGTTATGTTTGGAGGAAAAAGGGTGAGTCTTGCAAGCTAAAGAACACCATCCCAACCGTGAAGCATGGGGGTGGCAGCATCATGTTGTGGGGTGCTTTGCTGCAGGAGGGACTGGTACACTTCACAAAATAGATGGCATCATAAGGAAGGAAAATGATGTGGATATGCAACATCTCAAGACATCAGCCAGGAAGTTAAAGCTTGGTCGCAAAAGGGTCTTCCAAATGGACAATGACCCCAAGCATTCCTCCAAAGTTGTGGCAAAATGGCTTAAGGACAACAAAGTCAAGGTATTGGGAGTGGCCATCACAAAGCCCTGATCTCAATCTGATAGAAAATATGTGGGCAGAACTGAAAAGGCATGGGCAAGCAAGGAGGCTCTACAAACCTGGAATGGGAGGAATGGGCCAATATTCCAGCAACTTATTGTGAGAAGCTTGTGGAAGACTGCCCAAAACATCTGACCCAAGTTAAACAATTTAAAGGCAATGCTGTCAAATACTAACAAAATGTATGTAAACTTCTGACCCACTGGGAATGTGAAGAAAGAAATAAAAGCTGAAATAAATAATTCTCTACTATTATTCTGACATTTCACATTCTTAAAATAAAATAGTGATCCTGACTGACCTAAGACAGGGAATGTCTTTCTATTAAATGTCAGGAACTGTGAAAAACTGAATTTAAACGTATTTGGCTTTAAGGTGTATGTAAACTTCTGACTGCGCGTGTGCGTGCGTGCGTGTGTGTGTGTGTGTGTGTTAAATTTATTTTTTATAACACACACACACATATATATATGTATATATAGCATTTTCATATCTAATAAAGGTGGATTGTTAATGTTTGAGATTTTGTAATAAACTGTGTATCTAAAACTAACATTTAATGCTTAAGATATTAATGTGCCTAAAAGATTTCAAAATCGTATATCGGTTATCTGAAACTTCAACACAAAAATGATCAGTATCAGAACGGTCATTAAAACCAGTATCGGCCTATCTCCAGTTAGGTTTTGAACAAACCCATAACCCTAGTTATTAAAGACAAAATTCACCCCAAAATTTTTATTCTCACCCTCATGTCACTTTTTAAACATTTTTTTAATTAAAAAAAGGGGAATTGTTATGTTAATGCATTCGAGTCCATTTGAGGGGTGTGTGTGTGTGTGTGTGTGTGTGTGTGTGTGTGTGTGTGTGTACTCTGTGTTTGCCTGTGTTCAGCTGTAGCAGAAGGTCTTGATAATTCTCTTAAGAACAGAACAATCCAAACCCAAGAGGGAGACTGACTTTAATTAGATGGCAGTTGAATGGGAACAAGGCATTCTTAAAGATTACGCTCTGCAATTGAGAGCTGTTTCAGCGAGAGTGAACATGAAGGTGGCTGGCGTCTTTAAGTTTCCCCCTTAGCCTGTTTTAAAGGCAGATATCGGCAAATTGCTGTCAGAAGGTGACATTAGTCTCTTAAAGAGGAGTTTTGCCTCTCAACATGCAGTCTCCATCAGTGTCGTGCATTAGGGGCTTTTTTAAGCCATTAGGCGATTGGGCTGCTCTTTCAAATACCCCAAGAGTATTGAGGCATGGGCGAGACCTCTGAAAAGGGTTAAGGGATGATGACATGCTTGTGAAATAATTAGAGGATGATTATAAGGGAGCTGAGCTTGGCTGAATGCCACTTTCCATTTCATTTAGCATCCTGCTGCTCTAGAGTTTGTCTTTGCGGATTAACACAGTTTCTGATTATGTATCAGTTTCATATTTGCCATTTAAATGTTGATGGTGCAAATATATAATTTTCTGTCAATTCATTTTTCATCACCCGTTTTAGAAGTAACACATGTCAAATAATTACTGTGACTTTGGGAATTAATTTGGCCATTTATTTGATTCCTGATCCATCAGAATTAATCTCAAAGCCAGCCACAAACATGTTTTATATATATATATATATATATATATATATATACACACACACACACACTCAGCACTTTATTAGGAACACTTTGGTCCTAATAAAGTGCCCGACGTGGTCTTCTGCTGTTGTAGCCCATCTTCCTCAAGGTTCGACATGCACTGAGCTGCTATTCTGCTCACTACAATTGTACAGAGTGGTTATCTGAATTATCATAGCCTTTCTGTCAGCTCAAACCAGTCTGGCCATTCTCCATTGACCGCTCTCATCAACAAGGCGTTTTCGTCCGCAGAACTGCTGCTCACTGAATTTTTTTTTTTTTTTTTTTTTTTTTTTGGCACCATTAAATCCTAGAGACTGTTTTGTGTGAAAATCCCAGGAGATCAGCAGTTACAGAAATACTCAAACCAGCCCATCTTGCACCAACAAGCATGCACAGTCCAAATCACTGAGATCATATTTTTCCCCATTCTGATGGTTGATGTGAATATAATTGAAGCTCCTGACCCGTATCTGCATGATTTTATGCATTGCACTGCTGCCACATGATTTGCTGATTAGATAACCTCATGAATAACTAGGTGTTCAGTGGGGCAGTGGTGGCTCAGTGGTTGAGGCTCAGGGTTACTGACCAGAAGGTCGGAGGTTCAAGCCCCAGCACCACCAAGATGCCACTGTTGGGCCCTTGAGCAAGGCACTTAACTCCAGGTTGCTCCGGGGGTGATTGTCCCTGTAATAAGGGCTCTGTAAGTCGCTTTGGATAAAAGCGTCTGCCAAATGCATAAATGTAAAATGTAAATGTGTTCAGGTGTTCCCAATAAAATGGTCGGTGAGTGTATATATACAGGATATATGTTTTGCACAAAAACAATGAAGCCCTTTTTTTTTGTTGTTGCATTGAGCATATTTTACATATTTAAATGATACATATTTTACATGAAATATGTTTATGGTGGTTTTGGAGCAGTGGCTTCTTCCTTGCTGAGCAGCGTTTCAGGCTATGTCAATATAGGACTCATTTTACTGTGGATATACACTCACCTAAAGGATTATTAGGAACACCTGTTCAATTTCTCATTAATGCAATTATCTAATCAACCAATCACATGGCAGTTGCTTCAATGCATTTAGGGGTGTGGTCCTGGTCAAGACAATCTCCTGAACTCCAAACTGAATGTCAGAATGGGAAAGAAAGGTGATTTAAGCAATTTTGAGCGTGGCATGGTTGTTGGTGCCAGGCGGGCGGTCTGAGTATTTCACAATCTGCTCAGTTACTGGGATTTTCACACACAACCATTTCTAGGGTTTACAAAGAATGGTGTGAAAAGGAAAAACATCCAGTATGTGGCAGTCCTGTGGGCTGAAAATGCCTTGTTGATGCTAGAGGTCAGAGGAGAATGGGCCGACTGATTCAAGCGGATAGAAGAGCAACTTTGCCTGAAATAACCACTCGTTACAACCGAGGTATGCAGCAAAGCATTTGTGAAGCCACAACACGCACAACCTTGAGGCAGATGGGCTACAACAGCAGAAGACCCCACCGGTACCACTCATCTCCACTACAAATAGGAAAAAGAGGCTACAATTTGCAAGAGCTCACCAAAATTGGACAGTTGAAGACTGGAAAAATGTTGCCTGGTCTGACGAGTCTCGATTTCTGTTGAGACATTCAGATGGTAGAGTCAGAATTTGGCGTAAACAGAATGAGAACATGGATCCATCATGCCTTGTTACCACTGTGCAGGCTGGTGGTGGTGGTGTAATGGTGTGGGGGATGTTTTCTTGGCACACTTTATGCCCCTTAGTGCCAATTGGGCATCGTTTAAATGCCACGGCCTACCTGAGCATTGTTTCTTACCATGTCCATCCCTTTATGGCCACCATGTACCCATCCTCTGATGGCTACTTCCAGCAGGATAATGCACCATTTCAAATTGGTTTCTTGAACATGACAATGAGTTCACTGTACTAAAATGGCCCCCACAGTCACCAGATCTCAACCCAATAGAGCATCTTTGGGATGTGGTGGAATGGGAGCTTCGTGCCCTGGATGTGCATCCCACAAATCTCCATCAACTGCAAGATGCTGTCCTATCAATATGGGCCAACATTTCTAAAGAATGCTTTCAGCACCTTGTTGAATCACCACTTTCTCATTACCGCAATGCAAAACATTATCATTACTGTAATTTGGGAAAAAATGTATATGCTTATAATGAAGATATATTCTATTATGTTAATAAAATTATATGTTAGTATTATTAACTATGCAAATATAATAACAGTTATAATTACTAATATTAATTTTATTAATAATAATAGTTGTAATATTGAAATTATATTATAAGCATATTACTATATAATTACATTTATTAAATTGTAAAGTATTTATGCATCATGCTAATATCTGTTGTACTGAATCTTTTAAATACTGTATTACAGTAATGAGAAACGATTGAGCATCATTGAGGAGAAGAATTAAAACTCCAAAACGGATACATTACAGGAAGAAGAGTTTCGTCCTAAAAATAGGCTTCTCTGATTTCTTATTTTTGCCTGTTTGATTTTGGGAAGAAATATAACTCAGACATTTTCTCATGAGATTTACCCAACAATCTAAAATAATAGATTAGCTTAAATGTCATTTTAATGAATCGCTGTTTATGTATAACATTATTATTCCTGAAGCTGTGCGTTTGGGGTTTGTTTGCCTTTGCAGAGACAATATGTGCTTTTCATAGCCTGCAAGATTATGAAAGATGATATTAAACACACACACACACACACACACACACACACACACACACACACACACACACACACAGACAGATAGAGCTTTTCCACAAGCAGTATTGCTTATGAACCATATGGTTAATAGTTTTTTCTATATAGCATAAACCAACAAATTAGCTTGTATTATCTGTTTTGTTCATTGACATACATAGTTAAATTCAGCTGAAAGCATTTGTGGCATAATGTTGATTACCACAAAAATAACTGTATTTTATTTTAAAAAATAAATAAAAAAAAAGGCCAAAATTGTGGTTTCATTGTAAGTGCCTCACTGTAACTGCAATTTGTTTTCCTTTTTTAAAAAAAATAGACGAGTCAACATTTTTGTGGTAATCAATATATTCTACAAATGCTGTTGATTGAGCTTAACTTGTGTTGAACCCGGAGCATTTCTTTAATTTCCTTGGTTTTCTTAATGGAAGTTTTCCGGCATCCTTCATTGCATCCCTAGTATCAGGTTGTGTGTTTTTTTTTTTTTTATACAAATAATTTTAAACCTGTGTACTTGCTTTACAATTGCAGTTTAGCTTCACTATTGCAACTATCATGCATTTCAGATTATGCATTTTTCTATATCACAGAAAGCTGTTTGAAAGTGGATATCTTCCCAACATTAATATGTGTGTGTGCCTTTTCCACTCTGACCTACATTTTAAGTTTTTCATTTTCACACCATGGTTCCCCCCTGTCGGACCTGTCTTTGTGTATGCATCTCCTCCTCTGTCTTTGAATGGCAGTGCCTGTTACAGCCAAACCCCCTATAGTGAAACCGCATTGACTGCTGTGTTATTGCCCCTAATTATCAATTATCAGGGCCAGACAGTCTCACCTGGAGCAGGCTGCTGTGCTAATAAACCCGGGCCTTGTGTGGCTGTCAGCAAAGGTCTTTCAGTTGGGTTTCTACATGAACACATCCTCTAATCATCAACACTAGGACAGGCCATGCATTCATTATTTCACTTGACCACCTATCTACACATTGTGTTGTTATTCCCAGTCTCTAACAATCCGATTGAGGGATTCAGATACATTGTTTGTAAATGTATTTCAGCTAAGTTAGGAACAAAAAGCAAAGTAGATTTGATTATAAAAACTTGTTGTGTTTTATGTTTGAGTGCTATTCTTGAGTGCAATTTCAGATGTTTCTTCCTTTTTTGAAGTTTAACCATTTTTTTAATGACATGCATACATTAATGTTTTTTGTAATGTAATGTAATGTTTCTTTCTTTTTTTTAATTTTATTATTAATAATTTTAGCAATGCAGTTTAAGCTCCACAAATGGGCTCCAAAACCCAGTATCTTCCTCAAAGATGAATTGTTGGATGTAATCTTTCTTTCCATTTCCCACACAGAAATCTGATGTATGGGAAGATACAGTATGTGATACGCATACTGTATGTATGTTCATATATGGTTTAACTGATTTATCAAAACTTGTACATACTGTACAGTATATGCAACACATATAGTGGCATGAAAAAGTATGTGAACCCTTTGGAATTAGCTGGTTTCTTCATTAATTGGTCATAAAATGTGGTCTCATCTTCATCAAAGTCACCAGTATAGACAAACACAATGTGTTTAAGCTAACAACACACAAATAATTATAATATTTCACGTCTTTATTGAACACAGCCTGTTAAACATTCACAGTGCTGTGGAAAAAGTAAGTGAACCCTTGGATTTAATAACTGGTGGATCCTCCTTTTGGCAGCAATAACCTCAATCAAGTGTTTCCGGTAGCTGCGGATTAGACCTGCACAACATTCAGAAGGAATTTTGGATCATTCTTCCTTACAGAACTGCTTCAGCTCATCCATATTCTTAGGATGTCTGGTGTGAACGGCCCTCTTGAGGTCATTCCACAGCATCTCTATTGATTGAAGGTCAGGGCTGTGACTGGTCCACACTAAAAGGGGGATTTTCTTAAGCCATTCTGTAGTGGATTTACAGAAATGTTTAGGGTCATTGTCCTGCTGCATCACTCGACTTCTACGGAGCTTCAGCTGGCACACAGCCACACTGACATCATCCTGTAGGATATCTTGATAAACTTGGTGTATAACTTTTCCCTTGATGATGACAAAGTAGTCCAGGCAAGGCCGCCAAATCATGATGCTCCCTTCACCATACTCACTAGTGCCCTTTAATACAGCATTCATAGTGCTGCATGTTCTTCCCAAACAATTCAACCTTAGTTTCGCAGCAATGTTTTTGTTGGAAAGCAACGGCTTCCTTCATGGTGGCCTGCCATGAACACCATGGCTGTTTAATGTTTTCAGTATAGTAGACTCCTGAACCGAGATGTTAACCAGTTCCAGCGATTCCTTCAAGCCTTTAGCGGTCACTCCAGGGATCTTTTTTACCTCATTGAGGATTTTGTGGTGTGCCCTTTGAGTTATCTCTGCTGGACGGCCACTTCTAGGGAGAGTAGCTACAGTACTAAATCATCTCCATTGATAGACAATTTGTCTAACTGTGGACAGATGAATATCTAAGCTCTTCAGGATAACATTGTAACCTTTTCAGCTGTTTGCACAGCAACAATTCTTTATTGTAGGTCGTCTTAGGTCTCTTTTTTTTGTGAGGCATTGTCCAAAATTATTGAGTGCTTTTTATCATTCAAAGCAGCTCTAACCCACTCCAATCTCGTTTCATTAACTGGATGCCAGGTTTCCCAACTCCTGACTCTAATTAGCTTTTGTTGATGTCATTAGCCTACGGGATCACATACATTTTCCAACCTACACTGTGAATGCTTGAATGATGCATTTTATATTTACAAGTTTATCAAACAATGCTGGTAATTCCAAAGGGTTCACATACTTTTTATTGACACTGTATTTCATTATATGTTCATATAAGCCCAAATAAATGTACTATAATTGTATAAATACGGCCTTTTATCAAATTTCTGCATACTATTTTTATGTTGTGCTATATTGTAGTGTTTGGAATAGAGATATTTCATAAACACAGAACTGGAAATACACTGAAACCAAAGTAAGAGATTGATGGTCCATATTTTGAAGCATAGCATTTTGATGGCTCAGTTGGTTTAAGTAATGCACAATAATACTTCTACATTAATTATGTAAGCCACTTAAAGCAGGCACTGTTATATATTTGTGCAATATCTGACACAATGTTTTTGTGTGCGTTTGTGAGAGCACAATGGAAATTCCACAGCTGGGTGTAGGACTGCATGACACAAGATGATACATTTATTTTTCTAAGCTTTATCATAACAGCATATCAATGCAGCATTGGGAGAGTTGAAGTAGATATGACAAAATCTTTGTTATTCTCAGTAGTGTGATTTTTGGAGGCATGTTTCTTTCAGTTCCACTGCCTTATCAGATATAGTGACAATAACCCTTATGTGTGTTATCTGCTGTGTGAATATTGATTACTGATGCATGCCTGATAGCTGTAGTTTGTGTGTACTATTATGTTGAATGCATCACCCTGAAGGCCTATATGACACTGTGTTTGCAATGTGTTTAAATGATTACACAGTGTTTAAATGAAACACAAATGATTGTTGACCGCTTTTTATTATTTGTATGTTTGAATCAATTAAGGAATACTACGTTGAATTTGATGATTTTGATTTGAAAAATAAAACATTATGGAAATGTGTCCTGCGATTTGCTTCAGTTGTTATTAGAAAAATATCTTTTGAATGACTGTGTGGCTTCCTAAATGATCAGAATGGGTATTAGTCCAACGTATAGTTACAATCTATGAAATTATATGAATATTTCAACTAACAGATAGACAGCGAGTTTGTAAGGTTTACTTGATTGGCTTATAATTCAGCTGACACGTACAAACAAACACAAAAGCTATGGCTGGAAGCAAATACCATGCAAACACAGATAAGTAAATGAATAAATACAAACTTGCATAGATTTTATAATTGCACGGTAGGGCAACCTATTTAAATGCACACAAATCAACATTGCATAGGTCAAAGTTGTATTTTCTGTTTATAAATTCTCATAGCAAAGGACAAAAGGTGTTCAAACCCCAACTGAGTACTGCTATGGTGCATTTAAGGGGATTAGGGGAAAAAACATTTAATTATTCAAAAGAATAGACCTTGATATAAATCCTGAGCATTTATGAATTTCAATAAAGAGAGAATTAACCTCAACAGCAGACCGAGGTAACAAATCTTTATGAGATTTATAAGCTGTGGATCCTCCCTGTGGTCTTGCTTTTCCTCTGCCAGCAGGGAATTTCCTTGGTGACGGTTTCCAGGGAGCTGCTTTGTAACTCCCAAACCAACTCTTATATCAGGTCAGGCAAACAAGAGCACTTGAGCAGGTAAAATGCCTCGCAAATACTGAGACCTACCCATACTGTATGTCCTTATGATTTAAAGTGTTATGATTATGTAGCAATATTTATTTTCCGCAATCAATTAACCACTTAATTAAACGGCATTTAATAAACAGCTTCAATGTTTCTGCAAAATGTTATTTTGGCATCTGTGAAGCACAAACGCTTTTTCCTCTCCCACTCTGATCTTGCTCAAGATCTGCTTCTCTCTTAATCAATTAGCATTGATTGATTCAGTCTTGATCAGCTGACAGGCAACAATATTCACAAGGAAGGTCACCTTGTTTATTCAATATATTTTAATTATGGCTGTGAGTGAGTTTTCTTGTGTAAGCGTGTGCATGGACCAGCTTTCCAAAATTGGACTTGTACCATTTATTTAATTATTTTTGGCAGAATTATTGTCAAATTTGATGGTGAACATCTGTGAGTGATGATCTGTGGAACATACAAGATTTTCAAAGCAGGATTCAATGATTATTTGGTAGAGAAGCACAGATCCTGGATCTAGGGGTGCTGCAGTGGACTTTGCCCACCCCAAATGATCCCTATTCCACCCCAAGTGCAAGTGAAGCCAATGGTTGAATTGTATTGTCATGGCACAAACCCTAACACTAACCTAACCCCAACCAACTGACCCTTAAAAGTGGATTTGTGTCTTTTTATTATATTCTTTGTGGCAGAATTATCATCAGATTTGATGGTGATTTTTTTTATAGTGCCACAGAGACACTGTGGTTACACTTTTTGAGAAAATTAACCAATTCATGGCTTACTTATACAGTAGTTGTCTCTTTATATAAAACTGGGATAATAGAAAGTATTATAACACTGGAAAAGTTACATACTTCAGCTTTAAAGAGAGGTTGTTATTGTTATTATTGTCACAAAAGGTCAACGTGTGTTCAACGAAATCTGTATCTTTATCCTGGGCAATATTGGAAGAAATGTTAAATAGCTTTTTTTGTAGCCACAACTTTATGGTTTGTGGCTATGCAGAAACTGATTTTCAAAAATAAACCTACCCAGAGAAATATTCACTGGAGTAAAGTGTGACAACTAGCCCCGGTCTACCCTATAGTTTTTTGTGTGGTAATAGGATTGGACCATTGGCTCCTGCATTTATGTGTGTGTAGAAAACATTGAAGTGCTTCTGTGACTCGCAGTACTCTGTACTCATGACTGGAGGTTTACACTGTAATTAGAGTCTCTCACAGTGAATCCTTTCTGTTTGAGAAAAATACCTCCACTCTTATAGTCACTCGTGCTTTGGAACGGGCTCTGAAATCACAGGTAGGAGTCAAACCGCTCATGGTTATGATGCCTCTGCATAGCAGATGTGTTACGCATAAAACAAGATCATGGAAAAAATCTTAAGAATTACTAAATATGTTTATGGGAATTAATGGTACTACAAAATCTTGATGTAATTGAGCTAAGGTGGGGCATTTGTAACATGGTTGATCTGGCACACTGTGCCTGGCCCACATAGTATTGTTAAAGCTGAAGTATGTAACTTTTTCGATGTTAAAATACTTTATTCTATCCCAGCTTAATATGCAGGGGAAAATATAAGTAAGCCATTCAGAGGCTAATTTGCTCAAACTGGAAACACTGCGTCTGTGTGGTACTATAAAAATTCCTCCGTTTGTTATGAGCAACCCGTTTAGACCTCCCCAACAACATAACTCAACCAATGAGTATGAGTTGGGGGCAGGACAATCTCTTTGTTTGACCAACGGCAGGCAGAGGCCATATTCAGAAAGCTGTTTTTTTGCAATTCGTTTGGTGGCAACTCACTCAGAATTTCATAGAAATGACATATTTCGTAGTTACATATTTCAGCTTTAAGTTTTACTTACAAATGAGACACATAGCAAGCAATTTATCATACATAGTTTAACAACATCTGCAGTATAGGACTGCCAAGTAGTAAAGATGCTAGCACAGAAGAGGCAAGTAAATGTTGAGTGCATTGCTAAGTACAATTAGTGTCGCTTATTAATAGACTGCAGAGAGCGAGTTGGAGCATAGACCTGAAGAAGTGAATTGAAGTAAGAGGGTGTGGTTCCATTGGCTGTCCTGAAAGCCAGAGTCAAAGCCTTGAATTTAATGCAGCCAGCCACAGGTAGCCAATGGAGTGAAACCAAGAGTGGGTTGACATGAGCCCTTTTTGGTTGATTAAAGACCAGACGCGTTGCTGCATTCTGGGAGGCCAGCCAATAAAGCATTGCAGTAGTCCAGTTTTGAAATGACCAGAGCTTGGACCAGGAGCTGTGCAGCATATTCAGAAAGAAAAGTTCAGATTTTCCTTATGATGTAGATCATGAATCTGCAAGACCGTGTGGTTTATGAGATGTGGCAGTAAAATTAAGCTGGTCGTCTACCACCACTCCCAGGTTCCAGGCTGTTCTGGTTTGTGTGAGTGTAGTTGAACCAAGATGAATAGTGAGGTTGTGGTCAACAGATGGGTTGGCTGGGATCACAAGGAGTTCTGTCTTGGCAAAGTTGAGCTGAAGGTGTTGTTACTTCATCCAGGCTGAAATGTCAGAGAGGCAGGCAGAGATACGAGCTGAGACAGTAGATTCATCATGCTGGAATGACTGTTTGAGCTGCGTATCATCTGTGAAGCAGTGGTAGGAAAGGCTGTGTGCCTCAATGACCGGTCCCTGTGAAGTTGTGTACATCGAGAAAGGAGGGGTCCAAGCACTGATCCTTGCTTTTCTCTCACAGAACAACCTACTCAACAGACATCAGTCTGGCTTCAAAAAAGGACACACAACAGAGACTTCCCTTCTGTGAGCAGCTGAAACCCTGCGACTGGCAAGAGCTAACTCCAAATCATCCCTCCTCATCCTCCTTGACTTGACTGCTGTTTCCAAAACGGTGAACCACAATATTCTCCTGTCCACCCTCTCTGACCTGGGCATCTCAGGAACTTCGCTTGGATGGGTTGAATCATACCTAATTGGCAGATTTTTCAAGGTCTCCTGGAGAGGTGTCCTATTCACACCAGCTGAACATTGAGGTTCCTCAAGGATCAGTGCTTGGACCCCTCCTCTTCTTAATATAAAATCACTCGGACTGATCGTTGAGGCACATGGCATTTCCTACCACTGCAACACAGATTGCATGCAGGTCTACCTGTTGTTCCAGCCGGATGACCTTACTGTCTCTGCTTGTATCTCTGCCTGCCTCTCTGACATTTCAGACTGGAAGAAGAAATGCCACCTTCAGCTCAACCTTGCCAAGACAGAACTCCTCGTGATCCCAGCCAACCCATCTGTTGACCACAACCTCACTATTCATCTTGGTTCAACTACACTAACACCAACCAGAAAAGCCCGGAACCTGGGAGTGGTGGTAGACGACCAGTTTAATTTTACCACCCACATCACATCAACCACCCGGTCTTGCAGATTCGTGATCTACAATCATAAGGAAAATCAGGCCTTTTCTGTCTGAATATGCTCCACAGCTCCAGCTCCAAGCTCTGGTCATTTCAAGACTGGAGTACTGTAATGCTTTGTTGGCTGGCCTCCCAGCTAACACAGTTAAGCCACTGCAGATGGTCCAGGATGCAGCAGCGCGTCTGGTCTTCAATCTGCCAAAAAGGGCTCATGTCATCCCGCTCTTTATTTCACTTCACTGACTACCTGTAGCTGCTCACATCAAATTCAAGGCTTTGACAGTAGCCTTCAGGACAGTCAATGGAACCGCACCCTCTTACTTCAATTCACTTCTTCAGGTCTATGCTCCATATTGCTCTCCGCAATCCATGAACGAGTGGCACCTGGTGGACCTATCACAAAAAAGCTCAAAGTCTTTCACTATCTCTGTTCCACTGTGGTTGAATGAGTTTCCAACATCCACACGATCTGCTGATACCATCTCAATATTCAATAACCAGCTGAAAATACATGTGTTCTTCAAGCACTTAACCAATCCACACATATGCTCTTACTGTTAAACTTAACTTGCACTTACTGTACACAAAAACAAAAACAAAATACTTCTGTCTCTTTCTACTGCACTTTAATTTTAATTAAATTGATTCTTTTGAATCTGTTAAATCGGTTCGAAAAGCGGCCTGATCAATTAATGACATAAATAGCAAATCTGAATCGAATCTTCATCCATTTGATTCTTTCGAGCAAAGTGGTTCAAAAAGCGAATCAGAATAAAAGTCTTTAATCTGCATTTCTGTGTATGCATTAATTTTATACGTTTATGAATGTTCTGAAACGCTGTGATATATGCGATAAGATTTGTTCAATTTCCCAACTTTCGTGGAGAACTGTTCATTTGTGCAATATTTAGCAGATAAGTTAAGAAAATGCCATTTGGCTAGAAAAATACCTCTAAAATATGTCAAAGTTCACCAAACACACTTGTACATCTACTTTCAGCAATTCGGGGTCATATAGTGATTCAACATCTTGTGCTGTTTCATTCCAGGACATGAAAGAGTTTGAATTTGGATGGCGAATGGAGTTCTTGCACCACCTCTAATTGAAATAATAATAAGTCTGTTGACTGACTGATTCATTTTGGAGTTCACGCAGTGGTTCTGCTCTATTCTTGGATGAGTTCTTGGTGAATGTGATGATCTTGGCAGACAGGACATGTTTTGATTGTTCCACTTCGTGATTCAGCTTTCTCAAAACTAATTGAAAAATCTCTCCAAAAAGCACAGATTTGTCTTTAAGCCTTCCAACGCTGATCAGATTTATTGCGCATGTGGTCTGCACTGAGTGCCTTGTAGGGAATAATGAAAAACTGGCTTTCTTTCCATGATGCAGGAAGGTGAATAATGCAAGGGAGAGGATAATCTTGTTGCTTATTCTACTCTGAGCTGTTTACATACACATGCTCAGAAACTTTTTAATTAACATTTATTCATTTGGCAGATCCTTTTATCCAAAGTGACAAAAGAGATTCATCTTTAGGAGACTCTGCAAAGTGCTGCATTACAAAGTTTCACTAGCATCAGAATAATAGCATCTAAAACAGATTACAGTGCAACACAAATATATATATATAAAGTCTGCTGCAATATGATTTCGATTTGATTCAATGATTCAAGGCCCTGCGATCGATATTACGACTTTATGTGCCTATTTTACACAATTAATTTAAAAAAAAAGTGCCCTCAAATGCAACCAAAATATAATCTGAATAGTTTATTGAGCTCTCTGAAAAGTGCAAATTTAGTTTTCACATTGGGACATGCACAACAATAAGGTACCTCTGTTGAAAACAATTAGAATTAGATCACAAATAATAATATAAAAAATAACGTTGCACACAAGTGATCATCAAACATTTGATTACATTTTATTTTTCAGTTTAATCCAATTCAAAGTACTTCCATACCCATGACTTGTTTCCAACTATCTGTGCTATCTGTGGATTTCTTGTAACGTCCACAGGTGTAATGCAAAATTCATTTACATTTAACTGGGTAACTGTTAGTAAGGGTGTTTGTGTAGATGTGTAAAGTCTTATAACTGCTGCTGGGCAGCAGGTGATCTCTCTTTATCTCATTAGTGCTGTTCAGAATGTCGGCGTTGTCAAGACGTTTCACATGAGGGTTGAACTGCTCCATGTAACTCTTAAATGGCAAATTCTCATGTAAAATTCAAATGGGTCACACGCGCAACAATATCGATATCGTTTTTACCACACAAAAAACTGGCAGCTGTGGTTGCCAGAATAATTATGTAAAAATAAATACAGAAAAAAGGTAAACAACTTTACAGAACTACCTGTACATTTTACAGTTAAAACTGTTTTTATAATTTACATGATCATGATGGCACTGCAAAAAAAAAGCTCTGTTAAATTTACAGTAAAAAAAAACATCATAAACTTGACATTAACCTTCAGAAACTGTAAGATATTGTTAGTTCACCAATAGTGGCTCTTCCAGGAGCAGTAAACATGTGGAGACAGTGCTCAGTGTCACTCACACAAACACTAAACACCATCAGGGTAACACGTATGAGAGATAAATAATGCAATAAACATGAACTAAACGGCATCAAATATAACACAGAACACCCCAAAGTACATAACTGATATTAAACATCAAACATAAATATTCCCATAATAGTGCAATTCCATAAATTTGATGGGTCACGCAGGGAATTATGGGAACACCCAATTATTGTTTTTACTGTAATTTTAACAATAATTTACTGTAAAAGAAAATACATGTACTCTCTTGTTAAACATTGTCAATTTTAGCCAATTATACAGGAAAATCATACTACTTATATCTGAAAAAGTAAATTTTTACAACATTTTATTGTAAAAACTACAGTATTGTCTTTTCAAATTTATTAAATAGTTTTACTGTATATTTGGGTTAATATTCATTAATCAATTAACGTTTTATTTCTGTAGCATTATTACAGTATTTTACCATTAAAATGACAGACATTGTTTTACAGTGTGTTGTTGCTGAACTATGGATTTTAGACTGCAAAAAACAACTTGATTCGATGTGAGAAACTGCAGTCAATCACTTGTTATGTTGTGAAAAACGGCTTAGAGGAACAGACTATACAAAGTTCCCAGAGAATGATTTGTGGTTTGTGAAATGAGGTTGTGGGAAGCAATTCTCGCCGGATAACAAACAGCAGAGCACACATGGCTGCCCTCCCCATCTCATGTTCCCTTGTTTTCCAGTCCTGTCATCTCCAGAGACCATTCTCAGTTGGATTAGTCAGCTTCACTTTTCAATATTTTAATCAGCTAATAGACACTGTTATGCAGATATTTTCCTGGAAGAATTTGGAATAAAATGTATGTATATTTTTGCCAACAAAAAGTGTTACAAGCATAGATTATTTTCAGTATTACTGTTTTTATCACGTTGTCTAGCAGCACAGTTTTCATTTCAAAATAACTGGTTCTTTACAATGGAAAGAGTGTTGACCTTTATACTTTATGTCTGATCTAACCTTTAAAATGAGTGCTGGTGTGACCTTATGTTGTCAGGTCATGTTAAATCATTACAGTACTTGAATTAAACTGGTTAATTTAGTTTACCACATGAAGCACATTTTTTAGGTTAACGTTTCTTTTTCAGCACATAGTGTAACTGTGTGGAAAAATTTACTCATAACTTTATTTTCATGATTATACCCAGATGAGCCAAAACATTATGACCTCTCTCAGGTCAAGCGAGTTGCACTGATCATCTCCTAACAAGGCCACATGTCAAGGTCTGGGTAGATCAGATGGTGTGCGAACAGTCAGTTCTTGTAATCAACATGTTGAATGCAGGAGAAATGAGCAGGAGACCCGAGTGACTTTGACAAGGGCCAAATTGTTATGGCCAGACGACTGGGTCAGAGCATCTCTGAAACAGCAAGGCTTGTGGGGTGCTCCCGGTCAGCAGTGGTGAGTACCTACTGACAGTGGTCCGAGGAGGGACAAACCACAAACCGACAGGGTGTTGGGCCCCAAGGCTCATCGATAAACAAGGGCAACGAAGGCTATCTCGTCTGAGATACAAATCACAGAAAGTTTTAATGATGGTTATGAGTCACAATGCACAGTGTAACATACCCTAAAGCATATGGGGCTGCGTAGACACAGACAGGTCAGAGTGCTCATGATGTACCCTGTCCACCATCAAAAGTGCCTACAATGGGCATGGGAGTGCCAGAACTGCACCTTGGAGCAGTGGAAGAAGGTCGCCTGGTCCGATGAGTCCCATTTTATTTTACATCACGTGGAAAGAATGGCACCAGGATGCACTGTTGAAAGACAGCAAGCCAGTGGAGGGAGTGTGATGCTCTGGGCAATGTTCTGCTGGGAAACCCTGGATCTGGTCCTTCATGTGGATGTCAATTTGGTTCGTGCCACCTACCTAAACATCATTGCAGACCAGGTACATCCTTTCAAGGCAATGGTATTCCCTGATGGCAGCGCCCTCTTACAGCCTGCCACACTGCACACACTGTTTGGGAATAGTTTGAGGAACATGATGAAGAGTTCAATGTGTTGTCCTGGCCTCCGAATTCCCCAGATCTCAATCCGATTGAGCATCAATGGTATGTACTGGATCAACAAGTCCGATCCACAGCGGCTTCACCTCGCAACTTACAGGACTTGTAGGATCTGCTGCTAATGTCTTGGTGCCAAATACCACAGGACACCTTCAGGGGACTTATAGAGTCCATGCCTCGGCACTGTTTTGGCGGCACAGGGAGGACCAACGGCATATTAGGAAGGTGGTCATAATGTTTTGGCTCATCAGTGTATATTGTATTAGAGAGATATAGAACATGGTATATATGATTGCCTGAGCTTGGACTCAAGGGTAAATGTAATGTAGTTACAATGTTGGAAGGTGTGCAGATATTATATACCATTATATAGATGTGATTGGCAGTATTTTATGAACTTGGAACACACCTGGATTCACTAAATATTTTAATAAAAAGAATACTTATTGGAACATTACTGGGAGATACAAGATCTATTTATTTATTTAAAAAAACATATAATGACATTTGAATTTATTAAAAAACTTATAATTCTATTCTATAATTTTGATCTATCTTGAAAACTCCATGAACCTTATTCATGACAAGAACACAAGCAGTAGCTCTGTTGACATTGTTCTCATAAAATCATT
The DNA here is from genome assembly GCF_025860055.1 of Xyrauchen texanus. Taxonomy (NCBI): domain Eukaryota; kingdom Metazoa; phylum Chordata; class Actinopteri; order Cypriniformes; family Catostomidae; genus Xyrauchen; species Xyrauchen texanus. The sequence goes on from NC_068287.1 coordinate 41,328,582, forward strand.
CTTAAATGAATTGTTGCATAATTTACAGAATGAAAAAATGGTTTAACAAACGATTTACCCCGAAATGATGTCTGCTTGTTTCTATTCAGAAGGTTTGTTATCTGAGAGATACTTTCCTCACTCAATGACTTTGATAGTTTACATAGGGTAGTTTCAACAATAAGGGTGGTTGTTTGTTTAATGCTAGTTTATTCACTTTTTAATCAGTATCATTTTAGGTGCCATTCATTAAACAATCCAGACAATTTGTCTAAAACTATTTGTCATTATTTTCTGGATGTATGCAATAAGGTATTTGCTTTCTGTTCATCCATTTACTCTTGGTTTTCCTGTCCCTCTTATGTGATATCTAGACGTCTGAGCATGTGCCAGCCTTAACTAAACAGATGCAGCAAGTGGGGCGACAACACCTGGCACTAATTTCCCATCATCCAAAGAGGATGCGAAGGGATGCTGGCATCCCAGTATGCATTGTGAGCCATGACCTCTGCAACACTATCATTACAGGAAGTGACTGGACTGGGCTTACCAACTTCTGATAAATGCCCAATGGCAGATGAAAGAAGCAGAGCCTAGACAAATACCAAGGCACCCTTGATCACTCCATGCTTCAAAATGTACACCAACATTACCACTTATGATATTCTTCCTTTTTGTATAACAGAATACCAAACATATATTGATAGGCACTTTCCATTAGTAGATACAGAAATGTAGCTTTTTTATTGTTTTCATTTTATATGCTATTTATTTCAGCAAATAAATCAACTGGGGTCTGGTTAGCTCAGTGAGTAAAGTCGCTGACTACCACCCCTGGAGTCGTGAGATCGAATCCAGGGTGACAAATTGGCCCGGTTGCTAGGGAGGGTAGAGTCACATGAGGTAACCTGCTCAAGGTCGCTATAATGTGGTTCTCGCTCTCGGTGGGGCGTGGTGAGTTGTGCGTGGATGCTGCGGAGAATAGCGTGGGCCTCCATGTGCTCAACAAGCCACGTGATAAGATGCGCAGATTGACGTCTCAGAGGCAACTGAGATTCGTCCTCCGCCACCCGGATTCAGGCAAGTCACTATGTCAGCACGAGGACCTAGAGCGCATTGGGAATTGGGCATTCCAAATTAGGGAGAAAATCCCCAAAAATAGATATAATAAATCAATTAAATAAATACATTTTCAAAAATTAATTCAACATTATTAACAGGTTTGCTAATTTACCCCATCAGAAACTTCTGATGCCCCCGCCCTGACTTACAGCAACAAAATCATGGGGCACCCTGCCCCCTCGGACTGATGCCGAAACAATCAACATTGTCCCCCCTAAACTTATAAGTGCCCTACCAAAGATCACATCCTAGTACCCGGCTCAGGTTGCACTGTAAATGTTAAGTTTCTTATTACAATTTGCTAATTAATAAAAATAATTCACTACACATAGCCTATAAAATTCAACAGATTAGGTCAAAATTATGACATTTTAATTGGTGGATACAGTCAAAAGGTCAAGACCTCTTATGTGGGACAGGCAAAAATCACCACAAACTGACATTTAATGTGTTTAAATCTAGCTATTTGTAATGCTATGTTTATTTTATGTAAGATTATAATTTATATAACATATCTAATATTTCTCATAACAACTAAGAATCTAGAATGAGAAATATGTGCTTCTAATGCTTTATAAAGTCATGGGACCCCCTTTGTTTGTTTTCAGAACTGCTTTAGTTCTTCCTGCAATGCTGTCACATGATTTCTGAATGCTGCAGGACGTTTTATGAGAACGGTTTTGTAACACAGGGAACACCTGGTTCTGGGAGACGTCTCAAGATTCTTTGGCAATTATTTGACCTTAAAAACTAATCGCTGGGAGTAATGATTCCCACGAGGTGGCTACCCGTATCATTACAGAATGAAGGCATGTGGAGGCTTCTTCTTTTTCCACCAAACATTAACACAGCTGAATGGTTGGAAATCGCATCATGATATTTTTTCTGGGGAAGTACAGTACATAGTTGCCAGGTATTGGTCTTGAATTTAGCTTCCCTACCACAAATTCCACCTGTGTAAAGCTCATAATGTACAAATTTATCAAAGGAAAGACACATCATGAATGAGATCTCTTCAGTGTTTCAATTGTTTCTCCTAGGCAGCAAAATGAAAAAAAATTCCTCATATTTCTTCTAAGAGAAAACCTCAGTTCAGTCATGAAAATTCAGAATGATTTAGCATGTTAATGTGGGTATGACATAATGATTGGATTTTGGTCTTGGTGGAATGGATCTGCTATGCTGCTGCTGCGTCAGAGCAAGTATGAAGGCTTATTATTGCTAGTACATACACAGACATGCTGAGTTAAGCATGTGGACATGCTACAGCTGCTGCCTGATTAGTCAAAACAGGCTGTATCGAGCATGTGGGAAATGCTGCTGCACAATTAGACATAAAACACAATCCCCCAACCAAGCAGATCTACCACCAAAGCTTGTGTACTGCTGCTGCTCCAAAGAGCCATGTGCACCGAGTGTATCTTGGCCAAACAGCGTAATGCAAATGAACTGAATCTCTTTGTCTGCCTGAGGCTGCTTGGCCAAATGGCTTAAAATGCTAGTGAACTAAATCATAATTATCCCTTTTCCGACAAAATTTCAACGGTTCTCGTGGTTCCAGACCGGGGCAATGTAGAGCCTATAGCAAACCAGCTTTGCTTTTCCACTGACTTGAAACCTTAACAGTGATGTAATGGGTTAAGTTGCTACATGGTTGTCTTACATGACTATCTCACCTGTCCATAAACAAATATGGCGTGTCACTGGGTTTGTGTACAGCTTTAATTTGTTTTTGAGGACATATTTAAACATACAGCAAATTGTAAACCAACATAATTACATTGCTCAACTAGATTGCGAGAGTCGACATCAACGCTCAAGACAACACTTAACAAAATTACATTATTTTGTATGAACTTTTTAATATGGGTTATCTTGCTAAGTTTTATAAACTGTAACAGTGGAATCGTTATTAACATTGGTGTAGCAGTTGGTTATATTTGGATTTTTGCCATAACATATAATATTATGTTTAAGTCTTGATTGAGAATTCCACCGGTTTACTTAACAGATAGTCACGATCTTCCTAACTTAGTGAGTAGCAGGTCAAAATTCCCTGTGATGAGAAGAGTGTAAGGAAAGCTAACAAAGTTGGCAAATCTAATAACTTACTGAGATCAGCTGCAGAGAATACCAAACACCGGCATGCATTATTTCTTGCTGCATCTCCTTGTAGACCCCCCTTTGCAATCTCTATATTTATCTCAGATCTCCATTTTGCAAGTAGAGTGCTAATGTCATCTGTGTTTCCTAAACGCTTTTGGTGTCTGACATTTTTGTGGGTTTTTATTGTTGTTGTCATGTTGTGAAGAAGTACTGCAGATGGTAGCTTATGTTGTTGTTTTGAAACAAATGTCACCTGGTGACAAAAATTAACCACCTAGTGTTTACCTAGTGTTTCCTGTTTAGAGACCAGCAAGCCTTTGAGGCTGTTGCGGAGCCAGTCTTTCCACCATGGAACGCCCTTTTCTGCGGTGGAAATGCACAGAATAGTTTGAGAATTCACACCGGTCCAGGAACCGCCCCCGTACATTGTCAGTGGAAAAGGGCTGAATGTGTACCTGAACCAGGAAAGCCCATTTTTAACTACTGACTTAAGATATTGATGTGTGCCTGGCCAGATTTAGTTTAGGCTTGATTTGTAAAAGAAGTGCTTCTATGTGTCATGGCCAAAAGTAGACCTTATCGTGCAAGTTGATAGAAGAAAACTCCAGCAACAACCTGAGTAAATAGCATTTTTATAGAGAGACTCTTCGGTGAAACTGTCTTATCTGCAAACTTAGCAATTTAAATGTTAGAGAAAGAGAATACACTAGTTGATTGGCTACCCGGTTACACATCAAAGGACCTATCAACTCGCACCATGTAGAGTTTCATGCCTGAACTTGGGTGATTACTCTCACATTTGTCTTTAGAGGTTCTAGATATTTCAACAGTCCCATACATTGAGCTCAGGATTGCCAAGTATGCAATCAAAAGTTAGAGATTTCAATATGAACTTAAACATAACTCATTAAAACTTTATCTTGGCTATGCTGTACACATTTATTTTATAGTTCTATACTTTTACTGTATTTCTAACTATTTTTGAACTGTCTCATTTGTTTCTAGTTTTATTTCTCTTAGGGAATTTTAGGAAAAACTCAAAGAAGAAGAGAAACCTCTCTTTCTGAGAAAATATATTCATATGAATGCTGGGCTTTTAAAAATGTGTGGCATCTGTCCATCCATGATTGTGATTCTGTACATTCTGCACCGCGTGCACAATTATTAGGCAAATTGCATTCCTCAGGATTCATTTTATAGTTTAACAAACACAATGCTCTCAGTCAATCCAAAATAATATTGAACCTCAAACCTGAAAGTTTAACAAAGGAAAAGTGTGTTTTGTCTTTCTCAGGGGAATATACAGTATAAGAGTGCACAATTATTAGGCAACTAAATTACAATAATAATTCCTCCCAATCTAAATTTTTAGAGTAAGTGCAACAAATAAGTAACACAAAATGACAATTAAATAAAATGTTTGGCCTTTCAAAAATATTCAGTAACCAATAAAGCCACCCTTCTTTTCATTAACTGCCATGTGCCTTCCATCCATGGAGTCTGTCAGCTTCTTGATCTGTTCACGATTTAGTCCTCAGTAGGATTTAAGTCAGGTGAGGAAGGTCGCCAAGTCATTATTTGGGCATCTTTGAGGCCTTTGCTGGCTAGCCAAGCAGTGGAGTACTTGTATGCATGTGATGGAGCATTGTCCAGCATAATGATCATGGCCTTCTTGAATGTGGAGGACTTCTTCCTGTACCACTGTTTGAAGAAAGTACTTTTCAGAAACTGGCAGTAGGATTGAGAGTTGAGATTCAGTCCATCTTCAACTCGAAAAGGTCCAGCTACCTCATCCTTAATGATAGCAGCCCATTCCAGTACCCCTCCTCCACCTTGCTGGTGCATGACTCGAAGTGGTGCCCTGTGTCCATTAGTGATCCAGCCACGGGCCCATCCATCTGGTCCATCAAGAGTCACTCTCATTTCATCTGTCCATAAAACCTTTGAAAAATCTGTGTAAAAAAATCGGTATTTATTTGCCCAATCTTGACGCATCAACCTGTGACTATATTCAGAGGTGGTCGTGTTTCGGCCTTCTTGACCTTGGCCATGTCTCTGAGCATTTGACACCTTGTGCTTCTGGACACTCCAGGTAGGGTGCAGTTCTGGAATATGGTGGCACTGGAGGATAATGGGTTCCTGGTAGCTTCAAGTTTAATTCTTCTCAAGTCTTTTGTAGTTAATTTGCACCCTTCTCCATGCATTTCTTGCGCCCCAGTTGACTATTTGCAACAACACGTTTGATTGTCCAGTAGTCATGCCCTCAATAGTTTAGCTGTTTCAAGGGTGTTGTATCCATCTCAAAGGCATTTAAAACATTTTGACATTTCAGTGTCAGTTAAATCTCTTTTATGTCCCATTTTACCTGAGGTAATGAAGCTTCCTAATAATTATGCACACCTTGATATAAGGTTGTGGCAGGGCGGAGGGCGGGGCCGGGTGCGTAGGCTAATTATGCCTCCGTGAGGGTTAAAGGCTGAGTGCGGGGGTTTGTGCGGGAGAGAGAGATTGTTTACGGACATGACTGTCATGTGTGTTTTTGTGTCTTCTTTTAAGTTTACTATTAAACTATTATTTGTATTGAAAAGCCGGTTCTCGCCTCCATTGAATACCTTTACAAAGGTGTTAGTCACTTTCACCACACCCGCCCTCATTACACAAACACATACCACCTGAAAATGATTGAATCCAATAAGCATTCAAGTTTATATGGTTTGAAGTTGGACAATGTGCATGGAAATGATGACTAGATCAGAATTCTCACTTGCCTAATAATTGTGCACACAGTGTATATTAATGTGCCATGTTGCTATATGTTGCTTTGCAACCATAAATAACCTACTGTTCAGCTTATGAACTATATTAGTTGGCGGAAGGAATGTTTATTCTGATTGTTCTAAATTATTAATGTTCAATAAATAGTTAATATTATGTGTCTAAGAACATCTATATGCATCTGACTCCCCTAAGAAGCTGATTTTATTATTGGGATTCAGTTATTTCAAAGTTAATCTCCATTCCCATGTGGTGTCATTTGTGTTATTTGTTCACACCATGTACATGAACTGAAGAGCAGGTGTTGTATGGACAGGGTAGAGAGCAGGAAAACATACCTCACTTTACATTCTTTTCTCAAGGACATGCTGATAACGGCTCTGAGCAATGTTTTTGTGCGAGCGTGCATGTGTGTGTGTGTGTGTGGGTAGATTGCCTTTTCATGAGCTCCACCCTACAGAAGAGCATTTACCAACTGACAGAGTATAGAGAAATCAAATATTAGCCTAATGGTTTTAGTATGCTTTAAAATGAGTGCCAGGCCAGCTGTAGTGTCAAACACAGTGACTGGGGGTGTGACAGTGAGATTAACAGGTTCATTATCACAGCATCTGCTCTAAATGCACAATTTGTGCATTGATAAATCGCACATTGCTTTTATTCTAAAAATACAAGTTTTATTTTGGTGTTACGGCCTATTAGAATTAAAATTGGCTTTATATAGAAAACATAGAAGTCTGTGGTATGAGAGAGAGAGAGAGAGAGAGAGAGAGAGAACCGTTCAAGAGCTGGGCCTGTTATTAACTTGTAACTCTTTCCTCATTAGTGCTGTATCTCTGTTGCCATAGTGGTCTATTAGAGTGCTCAGATGTAAGTATAATTTGTGTGTGTGTGTGTGTGTGTGTGTGCATGCATGTGCATGATTAGGAGGTGGGTGGTTTTCAAGGGTAGATGTATAAGAAGGGCATAAATAGCATATAGTCTCGGTGATGTGTTAAAAGAAAACAAATGACTGTGACACCATACACTTTTGATATCAAGAACTCTCAACATAAGCACAATAATTATGATACTGTAATGTATAAGATGAGCTGGAACAGTATACAGTGGCCCCAAAACACATTTGGACACAGAAGCCACTCTTTAATTGTAAGAATGGTATAACAAAATATTAAACCAAGTATCTAAAGCAAACGATGCCAGCGCTTTTCTCAGATTTAACTTCACCTTTCTGAGCCATTTTTGCAATGACTTTTAATCAACTGGTGTCAAGGGGATTTTTAGTGGATGTAAGTCATTTCCTCTCATGTTCGATAACAAAAGTAGTTCATCACATTAAAATGTTCTACAAATGTTTAACATCCTAAAAGAGTGTTAAAAAAATGGTGAAACGTTTTGCACTCCAATGCAATGACAATTATAATTTTTTAGAAGTGTGTCTGAAGTGTCCAAATTCTTTTGGGGGCCACTAAGTGTTACCACTTTTTTACTTTCTGGTTTGTCCTTTCCTGAAAATGATGCACCTGTGAGTTTGCCTCTCTGTGGATTGAGAAACACAGTTATTCGTGGGACAGCTGGCCCCACATATGCAGCTGTTTGGCAGCTGTTTCCCTCTTCCATTTGTTGCATTTCTTGTTAATGTATGTTAGTGTGAGCGAGTGTGTTGGTCAAAAGTGTTGAGAATAATATACAGGTTTAGTTTAATTGTGTTTAGGATAGGTAGGTAATATGCCATGGGGCCATTCAGACAGAAAGGCGTTTAAGCAACGTATAGATCACGATGCTTGATCAGCGCCTGATCCCACAGTCGTCCGCCTGTGCAAGTGTTATAAATGGTAAAACTATATGCGCTTTGACCAATGTGCTTATGAAAATAACAATTAATGATAATAATATGATGTCATATATTGCCAGCCAGATAAAGTAATGTAATTTAGCATTTTTGTATCGCTGAAATAGCTGGAGATGGCTTATACCGGAAGCGGCCCACATTCCAGGTTGATAATGGCTGCGCCCTAGTTACAGTATGTTGAAACATAACGTGGATAAGAGCACTTCTGGATCTCTTAGGTGAGTCATGTCTCTTGACTTAGGCTACAGGAGTGTTTGTGAGTAATCCCTCTAAGGATAGTGAGCATCTCTCCACGCCTGGAACCACAACATTCCACCCCTCAAATTCTGCAGTCCACCCTCGCAGCTTCTGACGGTTGCACGTTGGGTGAACCCGCGCATCGAGAATCTTCTTAATCACAATACCCGCCACTCACAGCGGGAGAAACGCAATCAATGAATATTAATGACTCAAAGCTGGCAGTCAGAAACCTTTCCGGTATGAAATGGAGAAAAGTGGATTATAGGCAGCATCTTTCAGTGGCTTCCCAAATCTAATTTGCTCTAGTGCATTTTAATAAGACTAGAGCACATCGGTACCCAGAGAATTTGCAAGTGCAACTGGATCCCATCGTCATGTGCAGGCCTATTTTTCATTTGGATGGCTGATTTCAGACATCTAGTCCTTGTTTCTACCACCTTTAAATCCAGTACCAAGTCCTTTCTTTCTAAATGCAGTCATACTTGTAGCTAAAATCAAACAAGTAAAGCAAATGTTAATTGTAAAACTGCAACACTGCATTTGATTTAAAAAACACCATCATTTTCTGTTGACTAATCATAGGTGCAGTGTCTGTGAATCAATAACACTTTATTCCCGTCTTAATCAGTAATAATATTTCTTTGTCTAATGCACAAGACATTCATTCATTCTATGTTTATCTACTGTGCTGCATACTAATCCTGACATCTCCTTTTAACTTTAGTTTGATGTTATAAATGCTGATGGTATAAATAATAGCATGTACACATGTCTGCATGCAATCCACAGTTTTTTGTTTCATTTTGTTCATCAATAATGTTTTATTATATGTAATAGTGATGCTTTTTATGAAACATAACATTTAATACATTCATAATATAATATATTATAAGTGAATACTAAATAGTTACTATTAGATGGACAGACAGACAGACAGACAGACAGATCCGATAGACAGATAGACAGACAGATAGATAGATAAGACAGATAGATAAGATAGATAGATAGATAGACAGACAGACAGATCAGATAGATAGATAACATAGATAGATAGACAGACAGACAGATCCGATAGACAGACAGACAGATAGATAGCCTGTGAGACAAAAATACATGACAGACAGACAGACAGACAGACAGACAGACAGACAGACAGACAGATAGATAGATAGATAGATAGATCAGACAGACAGACAGACAGATAGAGAGAGATAGATAGATAGAAAGACAGAGAGAGAGAGAGATAGATAAATAGATAGATAGATAGATAGATAGATAGATAGATAGATAGATAGAGAGATAGATGGATCAGACAGACAGATAGAACAGACAGACAGATAGATAGATAGATAGATCAGACAGATAGATAGCCTGTGAGACAAAAATACATGACAGACAGATAGAAAGACAGATAGAGAGAGATCAGACGGACAGATAGATCAGACAGACAGATAGATAGATAGATAGATAGATAGATAGATAGATAGACAGACAGACAGACAGACAGACAGATCCGACAGACAGATAGATAGATAAGATAGATAGACAGACAGACAGATCAGATAGATAGATAAGATAGATAGATAGATAGATAGACAGACACACAGATCCGATAGACAGACAGACAGATCCGATAGACAGACAGACAGATCAGATAGACAGACAGACAGATAGATAGCCTGTGAGACAAAAATACATGTCAGATAGACAGATAGATAGATAGATAGATAGATAGATAGATAGATAAGAGAGATAGATAGACAGACAGACAGATCCGATAGACAGACAGACAGATAGATAGCCTGTGAGACAAAAATACATGTCAGATAGACAGATAGATAGATAGATAGATAGATAGATAGATAGATAGATAGATAGATAGATAGATAGATAGAAAGACAGATAGAGAGAGATAGATAGATAGAGAGATAGAGAGATAGATGATCAGACAGACAGACAGATAGACAGATAGATAGATAGATAGACAGACAGACAGATCCGATAGACAGACAGACAGATCAGATAGATAGATAAGATAGATAGATAGACAGACACACAGATCTGATAGACAGACAGATAGATAGATAAGATAGATAGATAGACAGACAGACAGACAGATCCGATAGACAGACAGATAGATAGATAAGATAGATAGATGGATAAACAGACAGACAGATCCGATAGACAGACAGACAGATCAGATAGATAGATAAGATAGATAGATAGACAGACAGACAGATAGATAGCCTGTGAGACAAAAATACATGTCAGACAGATAGATAGATAGATAGATAGATAGATAGATAGATAGATAGATAGATCGATAGATCGATAGATCGATAGATAGATAGATAGATAGATCAGGCAGACAGACAGATAGAAAGACAGATAGAGAGAGATAGATAGATAGACAGAGAGAGATAGATAGATAGATAGATAGATAGAGAGATAGAGAGATAGAGAGATAGATGATCAGACAGACAGACAGATAGACAGATAGATCAGACAGACAGATAGTAAGACAGACAGACAGACAGACAGATAGATAGATAGATAGATAGATAGAGAGATAGAGAGATAGATGATCAGACAGACAGATAGATAGATGGATCAGACAGATAGATAGCCTGTGAGACAAAAATACATGACAGACAGACAGACAGACAGACAGACAGACAGACAGATAGATAGCCTGTGAGACAAAAATACATGTCAGACAGATAGATAGATAGATAGATAGATAGATAGATAGATAGATAGATAGATAGATAGATAGATCAGGCAGACAGACAGATAGATAGATAGATAGATAGATAGATAGATAGATAGATAGATAGATAGATAGATAGATAGATAGATAGATCAGGCAGACAGACAGATAGAAAGACAGATAGAGAGAGATAGATAGATAGATAGATAGATAGATAGATAGATAGATAGACAGATCGATAGATAGATAGATAGACAGACAGAGAGATAGAGAGATAGAGAGAGATAGATAGATAGACAGAGAGAGATAGATAGATAGATAGATAGATAGATAGATAGATAGATAGAGAGATAGAGAGAGATAGATAGATAGACAGAGAGAGATAGATAGATAGATAGATAGATAGATAGATAGATAGAGAGAGAGATAGAGAGATAGAGAGATAGATGATCAGACAGACAGACAGATAGACAGATAGATCAGACAGACAGACAGACAGACAGACAGATAGATAGATAGATAGATAGATAGATAGATAGATAGATAGATAGATAGATAGATAGATAGAGAGAGAGATAGAGAGATAGATGATCAGACAGACAGACAGATAGATCAGACAGACAGACAGATAGATAGATGGATCAGACAGATAGATAGCCTGTGAGACAAAAATACATGACAGACAGACAGACAGACAGACAGACAGACAGACAGACAGACAGACAGATAGACAGACAGACAGATAGATAGATAGATAGATAGATAGATAGATAGATAGATAGATAGATAGATAGATAGATAGATAGATAGGACAGACGGATGGATGGATATATTTATTTTTGCTGAATTATGGCAATATTTCTCACTGCATTTATTTTTTGATTACATCACAAATGTCCATTATCCCAGGGCATTTAAGCCTCAGCAGAGCAGCCTTGACTGTTTTTGTAAGGCAGATATTTCTGAAACCCCAGGAGCACAGAGGATCAGAGAGAGTAATCGAACAACACAGAGAAAAACTCCAGTGGCTGGATGCTGTGACAGACTGAGTGACAGAGGTCAGAACAATGCCTTTGTTTCAGTGCTCCGCGTCGTACCTGCGTCAGTGCTGCTGCTGTTTGTGAGCATGTGCCCTCCTCCCAGGCTCCAGGAAGAGTAAGAAAAGCTCAAGAGTGAGGGTTTTGTAAACATTGGCTTATTGTGCTTTATAAGTATCCTATACAATAGCAGGGAGTTCACGTGGCTCGGAGGCAATGGGGTGCACATTGTGTTGACATTGAAAAATGTGTCATTGGAAAATGAAAAAAAAAAATGCCAAAGGGGGAGAACTTGAAAATGGACTGAAAAAAGAAAATTGATTTTTTTTTTTTTTTTTTTAAATATCATATGGTTGGTTGCTAGGGTGTTCTTGGTGGTTGCTGGTTGTACTGTATACTGGCCCAAGTCAAAAGCACCTACCCACAAGTCTCATGATATGTTGGTCCCTAGACTTTTCTATAATTTAAGTCTATGGAATGTTTACTCTGTTTTGTAAAATCCACCAGAATGCATATGTTTAGTTTGAATCACAGCACTGTCACAGAAATGTAAGTCTCGTGTGCGGGACCTGTGGGCATTCATTGTGTAATTCTTCAGTCCCGTATTGATTAATGGCCGACAGCTACTTTGCCCCCACTACTACAGTTTAGCAATAAACTCACATAGCAAAAATTCATTCTGGAAAATAACTAAATTAAACATCACAACACATACATTTTAAATAGAATATCTTCTTTTATAATTCTGTTTGTGTTTATAATCTTCAGAGGTTCTAAGTAAGTTACAAGATTTGAAGACAGGCTTATTGATTTACCATTAACTTCAATGGGACGAAAAAAATCGATGGCTTCTCTTTAAATAACCATCAAAAGTGCTCAGGCCAATGTGCGAGATGTGCAGAGGGAATTACAGCCAACAGAACATGTGATACTGTTATCAAATGTGGTTTGTTTGAAACAAAAACAAGACTACATAATCACTATCATGTGAAGTGCAAATCTATTTGACTAACTTCTGTTTATATTCTCTGTAAGGTCCATTTCTCTCATGTAAAAGGCACTGACTGATGTCCATAGCAGTGGCTTTAACCACCAAACAATTTCAGAACATTCTGGGAATGTTAGTTTATGCTAATAAAACAATTAACCTAAAAAGAACATTCATAGAACGTTGTGAATTGGTTCCGAAAGAAATAACAAAATGTGAACATACACTAATGTCAGGGGAACATTATTCTGTAATTGCTGGGTAAGATTTAGATGTTTAATGTTAATATTTCATGCTTTATGCACAGAAAATCATAATATAACGTTTCTATAATGTTATGAATTGGTTCCCAATAAATAACCAAATGAGAAAATGCTTAATTTAAATAGGAAAACCTAAAAAGAACAATTTAGACGTTAATTTAAGTAGTACTATTCCATGGTCACAAAATAAATAAATAAATAAACCCTGCATAATATACAAAAATAAACCTACAAAGAATGTTTCTACAACATTATGAATTGGTTCTTAAAAATAACTAAATGGGAACCATACACTTAAGTTAGGGGATCAAGTCAGTTCATTTAGATGTCACCACATTAAACGTGTTTTTAGGCTAATTCTTTTTATTTTTTAAGTGTAGAATTTTTGGAAAATTGTTCCTTTAAATTTTCTCTGTGTGTGAGCAAAAATGCCTTTTGATCTATAAATAAAGCCAATTTTTCAATTTGTTTTTAAAAATGAAACATTTTGCTACCACACCTGGAGTCGTGAGTTCGAATCCAGGGCGTGCTGAGTGACTCCAGTCAGGCTTCCTAAGCAACCATTTGGCCTGGTTGCTAGGGGAGGGTGGAGTCACATTGGGTTAACCTCCTCGTGGTCCCTATAATGTAGTTCTCGCTCTCAGTGGGGCACGCGGTGAGTTGCCGCGGAGAAAAGCGTGGGCTTCCAAACGAGCGTCACCCGGATTGAGGTGAGTCACTACGCCACCAGGAGGACTTGGAGCACTTTGGGAATTCGGCATTCCAAATCAGGGAGAACAAAATTCTAAAAAACAAAACAAAACATTCTATTACCGCTTGACCTTCCAAATTCCACAGTTATTCATCGTAATTCTGCACAATTCTATCTTTTCCATCACAGTTTGAAACACAACCCCCCCCCCCAACCAACACCCCACCCCACCCCAGCCGAATACCACACAAACATTCCCTGACAGTGAGAAGTATTCCAACACTCCTTCATTTCCATATAGATCGAGCATCACATTACAGTGCATTGCATTGTCCATTTATCCTATCAACGTTCGAGATATTCTTTTTTAATATGTTTCATCTTCCACACCCATGCAGGCACCTTCCCTTTTTATTATGTGTGATTGGTTTCATCTGCCCAAATGAATACGCTATGCTGTAACATCAGCTTGTGATATGGTTATAGGGCACCAGGAACTCAAGTTTGCAATAGCTTTATTGACCGTGAGACCATATAATCCATTGTCAAGAAGGCAGTGGTGGAATAAGGGTGCCGTAAACTTTGCTGCCAGGGAAATGAGAATTAAAGTACAAGGTGAACAATCAAATATACTTTCCCACGAGATGAGGAAGACAGAGGAAGGCAAAGCCAACTCATAATAAAAAGCATATGCCAAACTTAATTTTTATGACATTGCCCAGAGGAACAAATTATTGCCCAAAGGTTGCTCTTTTGAAGCTTAGGAGACTTAATGTTTCTCTAAAATTCCAGGACAATTAAAAATAAAAGCAAATAAGACAATCTTTGACATACATTAAGAGGATAAAGGTATCAAATAAATTATGATAGCATAGCATAAATAATTTAGTCTTGGATGAATTTGAGATCATATCTCTGACTTTAGATTGCAGAGTTTGGTATCTTGAGCACAGTTTGAGACATTGTTCAGATCTCTCCTGAAACTAGAGGAGACACACGTGAAATTACTGAGGTTTTTTGAAGTGTGAGATTTAAGACATTTAAGGCATGCAGATACAGGTCAGAAGCTTCAGCGAATGTTCACAATAACCATCAGAATGGGGAAAAAATTTGATCTCAGTGATTTAGAGCATGGTATGATTGTTACATTTACATTTAGCAGATGCTTTTATCCAAAGTGACTTACAGTGCACTTATTACAGGGACAATCCCCCCGGAGCAACCTGGAGTTAAGTGCCTTGCTCAAGGACACAACAGTGGCAATCTTGGTGGTGCTGGGGCTTGAACCCCCAACCTTCTGGTCAGTAACCTTGAGCCTCAACCACTGAGCCACCACTGCCCATGATTAACAGTCTCTAGAATTTAGTCCGAATGGTGCCAAATACAAAAAACATCCAGTGAGTGGCAACTCTGCAGCTCAAAACACCTTGTTGATGAGAGAGATCAACAGAGAATGACCAGAGAGGTTCAAACTGAAAGTCTACGGTAACTCAGATAACCTCTCTGTACAATTGTGATGAGAAGAATATCATCTCAGAATGCTGTTTTGGCGGCACGAGGGGTACCTACACAATATACATATACAGTATACAGGTGAAACTCGAAAAATTAGAATATCGTGCAAAAGTTCATTAATTTCAGTAATTCAACTTAAAAGGTGAAACTAATATATTATATAGACTCATTACAAGCAAAGTAAGATATTTCAAGCCTTTATTTGATATAATGGTGATGATTATGGCTTACAGCTTATGAAAACCCCAAATTCAGAATCTCAGAAAATTAGAATATTACATGAAATCAATAAAAAAAAAGGATTTTAAATACAGAAATGTCGGCCCTCTGAAAAGTATAATCATGCATATGTACTCAGTACTTGGTTTGGGCCCCTTTTGCATTAATTACTGCCTCAATGCGGCGTGGCATGGATGCTATCAGCCTGTGGCACTGCTGAGGTGTTATGGAAGACCAAGATGCTTCAATAGCGGCCTTCAGCTCTTCTGCATTGTTTGGTCTCATGTCTCTCATCTTTCTCTTAGCAATGCCCCATAGATTCTCTATGGGGTTCAGGTCAGGCGAGTTTGCTGGCCAATCAAGCACAGTAATATCATGGTCATTGAACCAGGTTTTGGTACTTTTGGCAGTGTGGGCAGGTGCCAAGTCCTGCTGGAAAATGAAGTCAGCATCTCCATAAAGCTTGTCTGCTGAAGGAAGCATGAAGTGCTCTAAAATGTCCCGGTAGACGGCTGCGTTGACTCTGGACTTAATAAAGCACAGTGGACCAACACCAGCCGATGACATGGCTCCCCAAACCAACACAGACTGTGGAAACTTCACACTGGACTTCAAGCATCTTGGATTGTGTGCCTCTCCATTCTTCCTCCAGACTCTGGGACCTTGGTTTCCAAATGAGATGCAAAATTTGCTCTCATCAGAAAAGAGGACTTTGGACCACTGAGCAACAGACCAGTTCTTTTTTTCTTTAGCCCAGGTAAGACGTTTGACATTTGAAGCCCATGTCCAGGACCCGTCTGTGTGTGGTGGCTCTTGATGCAGTAACTCCAGCCTCAGTCCACTCCTTGTGAAGCTCCCCACACATTTGAATGGCCTTTTCCTGACAATCCTCTCCAGGCTACGGTCATCCCTGCTGCTTGTGCACCTTTTTCTTCCACTCTTGTCCCTTCCACTTAACTTTCTATTAATGTGCTTTGATACAGCACTTTGAGAACATCCAACTTCTTTTGCAATTACCTTTTGAGGCTTTCCCTCCTTGTGGAGGGTGTCAATGATGGTTTTCTGCACAACTGTCAGGTCAGCAGTCTTCCCCATGATTGTGAATTCAACTGAACCAGACTGAGAGACCATTTAAAGGCTCAGGAACCCTTTGCAGGTGTTTAGCTGATTAGAGTGTGACACTTTGAGCCTACAATACTGAACCTTTTCACAATATTCTAATTTTCTGAGATTCTGAATTTGGGGTTTTCGTAAGCTGTAAGCCATAATCATCAAAATTATATCAAATAAAGGCTTGAAATATCTTACTTTGCTTGTAATGAGTCTATATAATATATTAGTTTCACCTTTTAAGTTGAATTACTGAAATTAATGAACTTTTGCACGATATTCTAATTTTTCGAGTTCACCTGTATATGTTAGAATTTTTTTTTTTTAAGATTTACCTTGTTGTTAATGGTGAAAATGTTCTGTATATTATGTTTAACTAGACAATACATGTTTGTTTTACAGTAAATTACTGTTAAAATTACTGTGAAGAATTGGCTGATCCCACACTGTAAAACAGATAAAGAGTGTATTTTAAAATTATATCTTATTGAACAGGAAAATACATGTAATGTACTAACAAAATATTGTTGAAAAATAAAGAAAAGTTAAAATTATGATAAACCATATAGTTAATGTTGAAAATATATATTAAGTTTAACATGACCATTTGTGTACTTTTACAGTAAACTATTGTTACATTTACAGTGAACAATGTAGTGCTCCCACATTGTAATACAAAATAAGACTGTAAAAATACTACAGTAAAGCACTTTTTACTGGATAACTGATAGTTAAAAAAATGTATATTTAATTGAACAATACAATACATGTAATTTTACAGTAAAATATTGTAACATGTAATTTTATGGTAAAATATTGTAAAAACAATTGAGAAGTAAAAATGATGATAAACCTTACAGTTAATGTTGAAAATATATATTATGTTTAACCTGACCATTCGTGTACTTTTACGGTAAACTATGTTAAAATGACTGTGAAAAATTGGGCGCTTCCATACTGTAAAACAGAAAAAGAATATACAAATTCTACAGTAAAAAATTATTTACTGGTTAAGTGATAGTTTACCTTGAAATGTATGGTGAAAAATAATATTTTATTAAACAAGACGATACAAGTAATTTTACGGTAATATATTGTAACGTAATTTTACGGTTAAATATTGTAAAAAATAATGATAAACCCTATAGTTAATGTTGAAAATATATATTATGTTTAACCTGACCATTTGTGTAATTTTACGGTAAACTTTTGTTAAAATTAGGGTGAAAAATTTTGTATCCACACTGTAAAACAGAAAAAGAATGTAAAAATACTACAGTATCAAAACTGTTTACAGGTTAATTGACAGTTTACCTTAACATGTATGGTGAAAACTTATATTTTATTGAACAAGAAAATGTATGCAATTTTACAGTAAAAAATGAGAAGTAAAAATTACAATAAACCTTAATATTTATAATGGTTAACATGTACGTTCATGTAATTTTACTAAACTAATGTTAAAATTACTTATTTGAAATATTTATGTTTCTTATGTATCAGTTATGTACATTTTATTTATGTTTGATTTTATGTTGATGAGCTAATGTTTATTGCATTATTTTAGTGTTACGGATGTTACTCTGATGATGTTTTGAGTTTGTATGAGAGAGTCTCTTTCTATACATTTTTATTGTCATCATGTCGATTTGAGTTTTTCCACCTGTGTTATTTAAAAGCACAAAGCTCGATTTTTGTAGTAGGTTGGTATATTAATATTATATAATTTAATGATATATACAGTAGTGAAGTGCACAATAGACATCCCATAATGCCAAAAACACAGTCAATTTCTCTCACCACAGCTGCCTTTCACCTTCCACTGTAAATTAGATTGGTTTGTTTGTTTGTTTTTTACAGTGTATGTGTAGAATCGCCAGCAGATCATGTAGGCAAATAATTTTCCATGCAGAAATTATGCAGAATCAATAGTAATCAATAGAGAACATTCTGATCTCAGGCTTATTCACACAACACACCAGCACATATGCTGCTGTTTCAGCCCTTTGTATGTGTATAATACAGAATACAGCATTTCAGAGCAAAACCTGTCAGCCTAGATGGATGGTGGAATGGAGCGAGCATGCTTCAGTGCTTGATATAGTATTGACAGGTCATCCAATTCAGTACTGGATCCCTTTTTGCACCCTGGGGAACTTTGCTGTCTGTTTTCGGACCCCCTCCCCCTCGACCGACAAGCCCAACCCCCTTCATCTGCACTGGGGGTAGAGACAGCGCACACACAGAGAGTCTATATATGTTTGATTAAAGATAGATTAAAATGCAACCAGAAAATTAACAGAGGCAGTATGGTTTATCGCAACAATCATGCAATAATTGCTACAAAAACGAGAGATTGGACTCTTGGTGGATGCATGCAAAATGCTTTGTGCAGCTATAAAGAATCAATTGGAAAACATCTGTTATCTGATGTAATCACATTTCTTTTGACTGACAAAATGATAAAAACGATAGTTCACCCAAAAATTACAATTCTTTTATAATTAACGCCAAACTTATATGACTTTCTTTCTTTAGTGGAGATGTTAGACAGAATATTAGGGACTGACAGCGTCCAATACCATTCACTTTTATAGCATCTTTTGTCCATACCATGAAAGTGAATGGTGACTGACGCTGTCATTCTACCTAATACCATAAATCCATATGGATTAGAAATGGCATACGGGTGAATAAATGATTTTCATTTTTTCATAAAAAGGCATGATGAGCCATGCACATCATTTACCCTATATATGTGCTTTTAAATATAGCAAATTTTCAAAAAGCACTTGTGAAGTATAATAACTTATTCAAAATATATCTTTCTGTCATGTTGCGTGCAGTTTTGATATCAGCTCATTAGGATACTGGGACATAATGAGCTCCCACTGAGTTGAATTAGAATGCCTGTAGGCCCCACTTAACATTTTCTAATACCCTTGCAGCCAATCCAATCCTCTTCCAGGACTCCTTTATAGTGGGACAAATGCAACGCTTGGTTGGGCAACAGAGGCTACTCTTATAGTCTGGCACACATAGCTCTCTCCCTCTTTCAAACCCTTTCTTTTGCGCTTGGCATTGAATAACTGGAACCCCAATTTGGGGTTTTTCTGTAATGGGTTTGCATACATGGAAATTCTCTGTAACAATCACAGTTTAAGATGTTTTTGAAAGGTTGCCATCCAGCCGACTATCTTTTGCTGCCAACCAGAGCCCGAGACTACCAGTGCTCTCAATGGCTAAGGTCATTGCCAATATCATGCATTCTCTAAACCATAACTTATCTTACGAGTATGGAGAATTCGGGTCTGTATGTGAACATCTTGGATGGCTTCGAGCCATTTTAACTGAGAGAATACTTGCAAATTTAGTCAGACCCAAAACTGTAAGCTTGTACAGTTGAACAGCATTGTTCTCAATCTAGATAACGATTGTTTTGTATGATGAAGGTGAGCAGCAGCCCCTTAATAATTGTTTTGCATTCCACTACAGTGCTTTCCAAACTCTAGGCACAGTAAATTACTGTTATTGCTCAATGCTGCTGAATATTGCAATGGAGGTTATTTTTTGTTGCATTGAAATATTTAAAGACTTGTAAAATGTAGCTATAATTGCAGGGTGTGAAAGTTGATTTTATCGGCTTATTTTTGTGATTTAAACCTAAAATAGACGTCATTGAGATTCATATAGCAGCAGGTGTATAGAGACACCAATCTCAGTCGTTTATAGATATCAACCATGTTCCTGTCTCTCTGTTTCTACGGCAGCAGGGCGTTTTCCTCTCAACATTAATGCAGCACAAAACGACGATCATTTTCGGTTAATCCAAAAACGCTTTCCGTCCATATATTGCGTAAAGCGGTGCCTTATTGGGTAAATATGTCGGGTTGTATGTAAGAAATGTAAACAAAACGCAGGAACACGATATATTTTGCAATTTCTCTTTCATTGCCATATATGGAAATTAGTCGGCTGTTGATGCCCCAACCTCAATTTAACCCTTTAGTTGCTATATTTTATTCACTGGCTAAATGAATATGAAGAAAAGGATCTAAAATTGAGGGATTGCACTTATTGCGTTTTAGGCGCGATTTTAAAATCCAGCGCTTTGACAACGCGTTTGTTATTTTTGGCTCTTATAGTTTAACGTCGCGAAATCGACATAATTCTGCTTGATTTGCAGCTTTAACGGCTATTTAACGACGTATAAATCACATCAGCCTATAATAGTGAAAAGATGAGAGATTAATTTACCTACTGCCCGAGCGCGAAGCCGCGAACAATAAAAATGAGCGATTCATCAATTCAAACGTGCCGATAGTAACTAATAGAAAGCTGATTTGATGAACAGATTTAGAGCTGTACAGGTGTGTGTTTTGTTGCTTTGTGAGACATTTATGGGGAAATAAGGTGAGGTCAAATACACCAGTAATTTTTGGAGTTTCAGTTAATTTCCTAAACCATATTTTACATTATAATCATAAGGCATCAAAATAAAATGCAATAATAGACAGATAGATAGATGATAAACAGACAGACAGACAGACAGACAGACAGACAGACAGACAGACAGATATATAGATAGATAGATAGATAGATAGATAGATAGATAGACAGATAGATGATAAACAGACAGACAGACAGACAGATTTACAGATAGATAGATGATAAACACAGACAGATAGCTAGCTAGCTAGCTAGCTAGATAGATAGATAGATGATAAACAGACAGACAGATAGATAGATAATAGACAGAAAGACAGAGGTAGATAAGATAGATAGATAGATAGATAGATGTTAGACAGACAGACAGACAGATAGATAGATAGATGATAAACAGATAGATAGATGATAGACAGACAGACAGACAGATAGATAGATGATAAACAGACAGACAGATGATAAACAGACAGACAGATAGATAGATGATAAACAGACAGACAGATAGATAGATGATAAACAGACAGATAGATAGATAGATGATAAACAGACAGATAGATAGATAGATGATAAACAGACAGATTTACAGATAGATAGATAGATGATAAACAGACAGACAGATGATAAACAGACAGATAGATAGATGATAAACAGACAGACAGATAGATAGATGATAAACAGACAGATAGATAGATAGATGATAAACAGACAGACAGATGATAAACAGACAGATAGATAGATAGATATATGATAAACAGACAGACAGACAGATATATGATAAACAGACAGACAGACAGACAGACAGACAGACAGATAGATAGATAGATAGATAGATAGATAGATAGATAGATAGATAGATAGATAGCCTGTGAGACAAAAAGACATGACATGACAGACAGACAAAGGATATATAGATAGATAGATAGATGGATGGAATGACAGACACATAGATGCAGTTGAAGTCAGAGGTTTACATACACCTTATAGCCAAATACATAACTCAGTTTTTCACAGTTCCTGACATTTAATAGAAAACATTCCCTGTATTAGGTCAGTCAGGATCACTATTTTATTTTAAGAATGTGAAATGTCAGATTAATGGTAGAGAGAATTATTTATTTCAGCTTTTATTAATTTCATCACATTCCCAGTGGGTCAGAAGTTTACATACACTTTGTTAGTATTTGGTAGCATTGCCTTTAAATTGTTTAGCTTGGGTCAGATGTTTTGGGCAGTCTTCCACAATCTTCTCATATTAAGTTGCGGGAATTTCGGCCCATTCCTCCAGACAGAACTGGTGTAACTGAGTCAGGTTTGTAGAGCCTCCTTGTTCGCACACGCCTTTTCAGCCCACAAATTGTCAGTTGGATTGAGGTCAGGGCTTTGTGATGGCCACTCCAATACCTTGACTTTGTTGTCCTTTAGCCATTTTGCCACAACTTTGGAGGTACTTGGAGTTATTGTCCATTTGGAAGACCCATTTGAAATGTTGCTTCAATTTATTCACATAATTTTCCTTCCTTATGATGCCATTTTCCTTCCTTATGAGGAGTATCTGGTAATCTGGTAATCAAAAGGTCGCTGGTTCAAACCCCACAGCCACCACCATTGTGTCCTTGAGCAAGGCACTTAACTCCAGGTTGCTCCGGGGGGATTGTCCCTGTAATAAGTGCACTGTAAGTCGCTTTGGATAAAAGCATCTGCCAAATGCATAAATGTAAATGTAATCTATTTTGTGAAGTGCACCAGTCCCTCCTGCAGGAAAGAACCCCCACAGGTTGATGCTGCCACCCCAATGCTTCATGGTTTGGATGGTTTTCTTCGGCTTGCAAGCCTCACCCTTGTTCCTCCAAACATAACGCTGGTCATTATGGCCAAACAGTTAAATATTTGTTTCATCAGACCAGAGGACATTTCTCCAAAAATCTTTCATGAGGATCTTTATCCCCATGTGTACTTGCAAACTGTAGTCTGTTTTTTATGGCAGTTTTGGAGCAGTGGCTTTTTCTTTGCGGAGCAGCCTTTCAGGTTCTCGTTTTACTGTGGATATAGATACTTTTCTACCTGTTTCTTCAAGCATCTTCACAAGGTCCTTTGCTGTTGATCTGGGATTGATTTGCACTTTTCACACCAAAATACGTTCATCTCTAGGAGACAGAATGCATCTCCTTCCTGGCTGCATGGTCCCATTGTGTTTATACTTGTGCACTATTGTTTGAACAGATGAACCTGGTACTTTCAGGCATTTGGAAATTGCTCTCAAGGATGAACCAGACTTGTGGAGGTCCATAATTGTTTTTCTGAGGTCTTGGCTGATTTCTGTTGATTTTCCCATGATATCAATCAAAGAGGCAATGAGTTTGAAGGTAGGCCTTAAAATACATCCACAGGTACACCTCGAATTCAGTACACCTCCTATCAGAAGCTAATTGGCTAATTGTCTAAAGGCTTGACATAATTTTCTGGAATTTTCCAAGCTGCTTAAAAGCACAGTTAACTTAATGTAAACTTCTGACCCACTGGAATTGTGATATAGCCAATTAAAAGTGAAACAATCTGTCTGTAAGCAATTGTTGGAAAAATGACTCTTGTTATGCACAAAGTAGACGTCCTAAATGACTTGCCAAAACTTTAGATTGCTAATATGAAATCTGTGAAGTGGTTACAAATGAGTTTTCATGTCTTCAGCCTAACTGTATAAAAACATCTGGCTTCAACTAGATAGATAGATAGATAGATAGATAGATAGATAGATAGATAGATAGATAGATAGATAGATAGATAGATAGATAGATAATCTGCTCAATCACTCATAAACAACTCTTTGGCTTAACTTGATTCAATCATGGACAGTGGTTTGTAATTTCAACTTCAAGTAGCAGGAACATAACTGAATCAATGAAACCCAACAAAATTAAACATGCCAAATAACTCTCCTAACTGCTAGCTAGGAGAGGAAATGTTAGCATGCTAAACACATGCTGCTGGGAACTATGTTATGGTTAGCACAGAAGTCGCTCAATGGATAAAGCAATATGTTGAAAACTCCAAATGTATTGGTCTTTAACCTAGGCTAAAGTCTTCAAAATCTAACATAACAAAACTCTAACAAGTGTCCCCCTTTATTTTCATCTTGCACAAAGACACATAAAAAACACTTATTTTTAACATTTACTCTTCCTGTTGAGTCTCGTGAAAGCTTGCTTGGAACTAGATATCCTCTGCAGTTTCAGTAAACAAAACAAAAGATATTGATGTTGTCCAAATGCAAATGGATTAAGTTACGCATACAAGGTACATGCTTTTTTGAGTAATATGAACATGGGAGGAAAAGTGACAATAGTGAAAGTTTTTTTAAGTGCAAGCATATGTCCACCCTGCTAGCACAGGTACACCACCCAGACATCTTTTTGGTGTGTTTACATATAAAAGACGCATTTTGTTTGGTCATCTGCAATCAATAGTTCTGTCTCGGATGTCAATAAGTCATTCAGCAGATGTCTCTGAGATGTAAATCTGATGTTTTTAAGATGTTTAGTAGATTTTCATTATATTACGATGCTTTCCAGATGAAAAGATCTAAAACAGACATATCTGAGATGTACGTGTGTTATCTGGGCAAGTTCTTAATCACTGTTTACGCACACTACAGCTTTACATTCTGCTCTTGCCATAGTGTACCACCTCCCCCTCCTCGCGCGCTGACGTCACGTGCCTGACTTGGCTTATTATTGCATTAACTATTTTCTGTAGTAGCAGCAGCACCACCAGTGAGTTTTTCTCGTGCCCACCAGACAAATACGAGCAAGAGGGAGGAGGGGTGAGGGACCATTAAGTCTTGGGCGACAGCGGTGGCAGAACGCGAAGAGATCATAAGGCAATAAACCATTGCACCAAAGATCTGACGCGTTGCGGAGAGAGAATGGATCTACCTGCCGTCGGGGAGCATGTCTTCGCGGTGGAGGGCATCGAGAAGAAGCGCCTACGGAAGGTAAAACTGGCGTAAACTAGAACTACCGTAAATGGTGCGAGGATATTTTTGTTGTTCTCATCCCCGATTTCATCGTTTTTCAGGGCAGACTCGAGTATCTGGTGAAGTGGCGAGGATGGGCAGCCAAGTAAGTCTTTATATGCTCCGTTTGTTGATACATTAACGGTTACTGCCGACCAATGTTGCTTGCGAAAATCTGGTTGTTACCCTACATGGCATTGGGCGCGCGCGTTTCTACGGATTCCATCACGAATTTACGCGCGTGAAGATCGTTTTTGGCCACGTAATGGTATTTTATTTACGCATTGATTTATTTACATATGGGTTTTGGGATTAAAATGAGTACTGCGATGGTACCATGATGGCCACGTCAGTGTATGTGCCAAAAATAACATTTGAATATTGGTTTTCGATTTTCGACGTTAAAAGTTTTGCTTATATAGGCCCATATATTTATTCGTATTTTTTTTTTAAACGCCAATGCTGTGTTTAACATGTTTACGATGTAGCTACTATTTGCACAATATCACAACAAGAGTTGGATAACTATTCCCTCCTTAATATTACAGATTTAACACATGGGAACCCGAGGAGAACATTCTGGATCCGCGGCTTCTCGTCGCTTTCCAAAACAGGTGAGATGGAGGACGAATTGCTGAACTTGTAGTGATGACCATATATGGTCATGGGAGGCGGGGCTAATTCCCTGCACAGTCACCGCCTGTCCTCTAGTGCTCTAGCTGAAGATTAATTGTAGCCCCATGGGTCATGTCTGACTCCTACAAAGACTTTCTTGATGCTTGCCTGGAAACACCCCATTGCTATTACTACCATAAGCCATACGGAATGGATGTAGCATAGTAAACTGACTAATGAATGTTTACATCAACTCTGATTACAGTTCTAGGGAACTAGGCATCCTCAGAGGAACATGCATAGAAATTAGACACACTTTGAAACTACTTTGCTCATAAAGCATTGTTTTTGTAGATATAACCTCTTATATATAATATACAGCAGTAGCAGTGTGCTCACAAGTGCAAATGGCTCCTAAACTAATGTTTATGATCAAATCCACTCTAAAAGGGGCATTTTGATATTCACACACTCCTCAGAGCTTACTGTTCTATTCAGAAGATGGAAGTCGAATAACTATCAATGCATTACAGAACTTCTTGGAAAAGAATTCAATTGCAGATTTCGCAAGATGTTTGTTTCTGGAAGTTGCAGGCTATACAGTGTCATGTTACCCATTGCACTCTGTGTTGTAACCAGGTGATCAAAGAGATAAGCTGAGCCTTGTTGTACGTCAGTTGTGTAATGTTGGAGACGTGAGTAATGGTTCTTCAGAATTGTTCTTCTGATTTTGAGGAATATTCTGGGTTCAATACAAGTTAAGCTCAATCAACAGCATTTGTGACATAATGTTGATACCACAAAAATAATTTTAGACTTGGTTTTAAAAAACAAAAAGATCAAAAATTGCGGTTATAGTGAGGCTCTTATAATGGAAGTGAATGGGACCAGTTGTTTGGAGGGTATAAAGTCAGAAATGTGAAGCTTGTAATTTTATAAAAAATTTTATTTCTTTATTTTTTTTACATTATGTCTTCTGTTAAAGCTTGTGTACACTCAAATAAATATTTTAATATTTAAGCATTTTAATTTCATAACAAAATTCCATCGAATGTAATCAATGGAATCTCAATTATTAATCTAATGTTAATGTTCCATTTGATGGAATTTTGTAATGAAATCCAAATGCGTAAATCCTTAAAATATGCTAATATATGTGTTTTGAGTGTATTATTTGAGCTTTTTTTCTGCTCATATTAGAGTTTGAGTTTTAGGGTTTACGGCCTTATGAGGGCTTACGTCGTCGTGGCAACAAAGTTGTAAAATTGCCTATAACTTTACACAGAAAAGGTTAGTAAGCGATTTTTATCACGGTAAAATCATGTTAACACACACATTGTTGATGCCTTGTGGCTATACTTTTGAAACAGTGAGTATTTTAATGTTTACAGATTGGCCCCCATTCAATTCCATTGTAAGTGCCTCACTGTAACCCAGATTTTGTGCATTATTTAAAGAAAAGGAAGTACAAGTCGAAATTATTTTTTGTGATCTGTTTTGTGTCAGCATTACGCCACAAATGATGTCAGTTGAGCTTAACTTGTATTGAACCTGGAATATTTCTTTAATGAAAGTTTCCTCGCAGCATTTGAGGAAATAGGAGTGGCATAAGTGTAGTGGTGGTGTAGTGGGCTAAAGCACTGAACTGGTAAGCAGAAGGTTGTTGGTTTGATCCCCACAGCCACCACCATTGTGTCCTTGAGCAAGGCACTTAACTCCAGGTTGCTCCGGGGGGATTGTCCCTGTAATAAGTGCACTGTAAGTCGCTTTGGATAAAAGCGTCTGCCAAATGTGTAAATGTAAATGCATTTGAACACTCCACTTGTGACTTTGATCAATTGTTAATATAATCTATAGCTTTGAGAATGTCCAATATATATATATATATATATATATATATATATATATATATATATATATATATATATATATATATAGCAAATTTAATTGTATATTATCATGCTTTGTGTCAAATTTAAAGTCTAACCATGAGTACTGAAAACTGTAGATTTTATATATTTTTGTGCATTATTTTCAGAGAGAGACAAGAGCAGTTGGTGGGATATCGCAAAAGAGGGCCGAAACCCAAGCACACCCTGGTCCAGGTACATCATACATTTATAGATTTTATATTATTGTGTTTTTAGCCTAGCGGCCAGTGCCTAAGTTGATAGTATTTTGCCAGAGGTTATTCTTGTGCACGGGAGTACTTCTACTTTATTATGAATCAATAATTATGTGTGCCGAAGGCTCCTTTCTGTCTGCATGTCGCTTAATGTACTGAGGTTTTATTTGACTGTGTGCCATAGACAAATCATTAATGATGACTGTAATGGACTTCTATTGTTGATTTCACAATTTTTCACCATAAATCCTATCTGTAGATTGACAACACATTTTCAGCTCTAGAGTAAAGCTAAACGTGTCGTAAAATAATTAACACATGATAGACTTTCAGTTAATTGAAGTTGTTAATAGATCAACTCTTTTTGTTGTTGTTCCAGCTTCCTGCCTTTGCTCGCAGATCTAGCATCCTGGGTGGTCTACATGACACATTATTGGACGAGGAGAACCAGCTCAAAGTGGACTCACTTCAGATCCACAGGCAACGGCCGCAGCACTACCAGCTGAACAGTAAAAAACACCATCAGTACCTACCCAGCTGTAAGGAGATAACAGCAGAAGCACACATCCGTGGGAAAAAGAAACACTTCTACCAGCTTAACAGCAAAAAGCATCATCATTTCCAGCCAGACCCTAAGATGTATGACACACCACTCACAGGACCCAAAGAGGCCAAGGGTCAAGACCCTGCCAACAAAGGTTGGAACCTCCCTCCAGCCCTGCAACAGAAGTGGATACGGAACAAAGACTCAGGCTGCCTGAGCAAAGTGAAGGATCTGTCTGTTGAGCTTAAAGGACTGCCGGATAATGCTAACAAAGCAGAGCGGGCACTTAAGACGAGTTCTAAAGAGTCTGCGCTTCCGAATGGCATTGGCAGTAAGATGAAAATAATCAAGAATAAAAACAAAAACGGCCGAATCGTCATCGTGATGAGCAAATACATGGACAATGGTGTGCATTCATCGAGAGTCAAAAACAGGAACACTTCTGGAGTGGAAAAAGCACAACACAAAGACGAATCTTTGAAGAGTAATACACACAATCTGTCTGATGGTGCCACAGTGGGCCATAAGAATGGTCCTATTAAGGACAACAGCAACGTTTCTCCTACTAGTGAGCATTTTCATATAGAGGCCCAGGAAACGTGTGAACTTCCAAAAGTTATGCCTATGCAGGCTGAACAAAAAGTGGACATGGGAACCGATCAGATGGAAATAACTAAAGGTCAACCGAACTCCATGACAGCGGAGAAGGCTGCGCCATCCCACACGGACACCAAACTCGGTCACCGTAAGAGGAACCTTTCGGACCCCAGTGAGGACGTTAGAGATTGTAAGCAGTTCCTCAGTCAGAGGAGCACCAGCGCACCAAGTATAGTTTTCTCTTCGCCTCAGACAGAACCCATAAACTTGCATTACAGAGACTGGCAAACCAGCAGAATCAATAGTTATGACTTAACCGACACAATTCTCGAAGAGCCCATTGACTTAAGCTGTGGTCCGACAAGAACTCCAAAACAGTTTCCTACAGATGTTCCTTCTGCAATTGAGAAGGTTTCAGAAAGCTCTAAGGAGGTGGAGAACAAAGACAACCATATTAAACCATTTGTAGGGAACGTTATCATCACGGACATCACCACAAATTGCTTAACCGTGACCTTTAAGGAATACGTTCCAGGACAATAACATATTTAAATATACTGGATTGCCATTTGATCATTAGATGAGCCAGCTCAAAAGCACTGTTCATAGCCATTCCTGAGACATATTTACATGTTTATTAAAGCAAATAAACCATTTATATAAATAATTGACATATAAGCAAACTGTATATGTTGGGTTTATTTGTTTATATGCCAATGTATATGGTATATAATGTGTTTGCATAAAATTGAGACAGTCGGTAGTTTCAGGGTAATTTACTGGAAAGTGAATTCGAAGGCACATATTTGTACAGTGTAAAATACAGTGTATAAAGCTTTGAATGTGTTCCTACCCGAGGACATATCAGCCTAACGGAGAGAGCACACTGGTGAAACTGAAGAATTCACCAAAGCTTAATGGAAGAATTCAGGCTTCATAAAGTTAAGCTCAGACAGCATTTGTAGCAATGTTGACTACCACAAATCTACTTTGAATCGTCCCTCCTTTTCTTGAAAAAAAGCAAAAATCGTGGTTGCAGTGAGGCACTTACAATGAAGGTGAATGGGGCAAATTTTTGGAGGATTTCAGGCATAAAGGTGCATACATTGTTTTTGTCTTGTGTAATATTTGAGCTGTAAAGTTGTTTAAATTGTCGGCCATTTTTAAGGATTTACGGCATCATGGTAATGAAGAAGTAAAACGGTACACAGAAACAACACTCATATTGTTTACGTCTTGTGGCTGTACTTTTAAAACAGCCAGTATAAGTGTTTACGGATTGGCAAACGCATTCACTTCCATTTTATGTGCCTCAATGTAACCCAGATTTTTTTTCTAATTTTTAAAGAAAAGGAGGGACTAGTCAAAATCAATTTTTGTGGTTATCAACATTATGCCACAAATGCTGTCGATTGAGCTTAAATTGTTTTGAACCCAGAAAGTTCCTTTAATGTTAAATGCACTTACCCACAACTTTCAATGTACATGACAATAAGGTAGATTGATTAAAAAGCACATTTTGAGTCAACATACCTTTAGTCACATTTTACAAATGTATGGACCGAATTATTCCTCCATTGTTCGGGATTTCAGACATTTTCCGTACACATATCCGAGATCTATTAATCTGGAGTTGCGACGAAAGGTGTCATCAGAAATATATATGAATGTACCTAAAACAAGTATTTTTGGATATTAGCATAACAGATTTTGTTTGGCTGTTTTTGAATAATGAAAACGTTTACTTGACTGGATAAAGCTGTTGACCTGTGAGGTCAGCCTTGTCTTCCTTGTGCAATGCTAGATAAACAACTGGATTGTTTGATGTTTCCTACCCGTGAGAGGTTTAAGTTGCACTTTATCATCTCCTGGATATGTTTTGATATTGAACTCAGTAAAAAGCCAACAAAGGTTACGCCTTATGCGGAATGGTTCAATAATAGTAGTGTGACATCATAAAATGAAAACCGTTTAAAACGTGTAAGGATTAACACTTACATTGGACAGTGTCATATAGCTTTAGTATATTCTGGAGTCTGAATTTGATGTTAATGCAAGATACACGCTGAGATCTGTGTGATGTACAAATGACACAATAATGCATCAAGGTTAAAGCTATTTTACATACGTAATGTGTGCATTTTATGGGTTAAAAACTGTCATTGAAAATGTATCTCAAATCCATATTAAACTCTGTTGGATAATAATAAAAAAGAGAAATATTTGTTTTATAATTTATGATGAGTGCTTCAATATTTCAGATGTTTTTTTGCATTCAGAGAAAGAAAACTGCAAGCATCCTAAACATTTGGCTAATTAAAATGATTGTTAAGGGTTCAATACAAGTTAAGCTCATCATATTGATTAACACAATAATGAATTTTGACTCGCCCCTCCTTTTCTTAAAAAAACCCATCTGGGTTCCAGTGAGGCGCTTTCAATGGAAGTCAATGGGGCCAATCCGTAAACGTTAAAATACTCAGTTTCCAAAGCAAAGCTACAAGACATCAAAATATGCTAACATGATTTTATTGTGATAAAATCTCTAACTAACCGTTTCTGTTTAATGTTATAGTCAATTTTGCATCTTTGTAGCCATGAAGATGTAGTCAACAAACCCTAATACCCTAAAACGACTGTAAAAATGTCAATTTAAACAACTTAAACGCTCAAATAACACCTGATTTTTAACAGAAGAATGAATGTAAGTGCTTTTGTAAAATTATAAGCTTCACATTTCTGCTTTTATACACTCCAAAAAATTGGCCCCATTCACTTCCATTGTAAGTGCCTCACTGTAACCTACATTTTTGCTTTTTTTTTTTTAAGAAAAGAAGGAACGAGTTGAACTTATTTTTGGTGGTAATCAACATTATGCCACAAATGCT
Organism: Xyrauchen texanus; assembly: GCF_025860055.1. Classification (NCBI taxonomy): domain Eukaryota; kingdom Metazoa; phylum Chordata; class Actinopteri; order Cypriniformes; family Catostomidae; genus Xyrauchen; species Xyrauchen texanus. Next base: position 41,360,413 of record NC_068287.1, read on the forward strand.
GTTGATTGAGCTTAACTTGTGTTGTGTCCAGTTGTGACTCGAATTTTAGCAATGCTGCCTTCTTGGTGCAGAACCATGTTCAATGAAATCAATAAACTGATTGAGCTCTTTTTATAAATGGAAATACAGTACTACCGTATATCTATAGTGTTGAAAGTTAGTAATCTAATATACAGGTCTATATGTGGGTCATCTGTCTGAGTCGGGCAGCCAAGTCTTATTACAACATCATGAAGATCTTTAAAAGAGCAGGTGTTCATGATTTCAACATGGTGGGAATCAATCAGTCACAACAAACAGCTGTCACACTTCTGCCCTAACAATAAATGATCATTCACTGTTTTTACAGAATGAAAACCCCCTTCCCAGAAATATTGCTTGTGCTGCTTTATCATTGCTATTGATGTAGCCTATCTGTAACTTATCTTTCCTAGCTAGAGTTAGGAATAGAGTCAAGTTTAACTTGAAAAGATTAACATGACATCATCGACAACATGTAACCTGAGATCAGATACTTTATACACAATCAGTTGATGTCATATTATTTATACTATCAGGACTTCACATGCCAAATAAATAAACTATCAGGTATAATAATGCCTGCTGAGTGGTTGTTTAGAATTGATCTTCCAGCGATTATTTAATTGGACCAATAAACGCCAGAGAAACAAATAAGATCATTCATTTTCATCTTGTCGACGTAAAAAATAAACAAATAAACAAACTTTCAATGTTTCCTTTTTGCTCGTAAAGGCGTATTTTCCTCTATTTGTTGCTTCTCTTTATTTGAGCTTTCATTAAAAAAAGGCCATAATAATAATAATATGATAATAATAATTATAACGATAATGATAATAATAATGATAATAACAACGATAATGATGATAATAATAATTAGAATTATAACGATAATGATATAATAATAATAATGATAATAATAATAATGATAATAATAATTACAACGATAATGATGATGATAATAATAATAATGATAATAATAATTATAATAATTATAACGATAATGATATAATAATAATAATAATGATAATAATAATTGTAACGATAATGATATAATAATAATAATGATAATAAAATTATAACGATAATGATATAATAATAATAATAATGATAATAATAATTATAATAATTATAACGATAATGATATAATAATAATAATAATGATAATAATAATTGTAACGATAATGATATAATAATAATAATGATAATAAAATTATAACGATAATGATATAATAATAATAATAATGATAATAATAATTATAATAATTATAACGATAATGATATAATAATAATAATAATTATTATAATAATTATAACGATAATGATATAATAATAATAATAATAATTATAATAATTATAACGATAATGATATAATAATTATAATAATTATAATAATTATAACGATAATGATATAATAATAATAATGATAATAATATTTATAATAATTATAAAAATTATAACGATAATGATGATAATAATAATAATGATCATAATTATGATAATGATAATAATAATAATAACAACGATAATAATGATAATAATAATAATAATGCTAATAAAATTATAACGATAATGATATAATAATAATAATTATAATAATTATAACGATAATGATATAATAATAATAATAATAATAATAATAATAATAATAATAATAATAATGATTATGATCATTCGTTACTAATTTGAGTCTTTAGAGGCTCTGTGGAATTAACCACTTACAACACAAGCACTTGATGTAGCTTTATCCAATTTCCGGTGTTTATTTGTTGTGTTATTTATATGGGATTAAATCTGTATTGTCTCGACTCCATTGCGGCTGTTTTATTTTTGATTCAGTGAACCCAAATGTGTGTTTCACTCTGTGATCACTCAAATAAAATGGGCCAGTTTGGATTGAACAAATTGTAAATTAATATATAAATAATTAATTCCATTCCATCGCTTTTTCTATCCTAAATCTATTTCCGCCCTATTATAATTGATAAAATCAACCAATTATTTAACCACTGTTTGTGTTTTATTTGTCATAAAATATATTTGTTTAGTTTTTCCGATAAAAATGTTGGCTTGATTAGACAAAAAAATACGATTTCTCCTTAAAAACCCAGGGGTAAAAACGAAAGTCACGACTGCTTGTTTATATTCGTCAAAACAACAACAATAATAATTTGAAACCAAGAAAATTCTGAATTAATCGAATCGAAACAAATAATCAATTAACGGAACAATCGAATGAATCCCTCAAATTAAAAAAGATTAGTGATATCAGATCATGTCCAATCATCACATGGGTGGGAACATATTATATATATTAGAAATACTTTTTTTTTTTTTTGGAAAAACATGGTTTGATGGCCAAGCGAAAAAATTATAGATTAAAAACAATCAAGTTTTTGATTCCGACGTAAGGATGTGTTATTTGATAACATAATTATAATTATTATTATTGTTGATAATTATCGTATTTCTTATATTTTTGTTGTTGTTGAAGTAGAAAGAAAGAAAGAAAGGCATTAACACAAGCGAAAATATTTCAGGAAAAGTATTATATCTTTAAAATCTATATTTTAAAAAGACTAAAAATAACTTTTATAGTTTGTGTAATATTTGTGAGTGGACAATTGACCTATAGATTTTATTTGGTTGACACTAGGGAGATTAGGAGAGGTATAGAGAAAAATATCGATACTCTGCCGCTAAATACGGATTTTTTATTATTATTGTTATTTTGGGTTTATTGTTTAGTTGTTTATTTTATCATATTCAAATAGCCTATTTTTGCATTTAAAAAAACAGCGTTAGGTGCGTTTAATAAAATGTAGGCTATTGGCTCCAAACGTTTCTTTAAATACGTTATTTGTGCGGGACGACGTCACATGGTGGGACAGATTCGAGATGACCCGTAGCTTTCCACCGCGTGCAACACCTGCTGTCTCGTGCCACTCACGGGATCTCTGCACATTTTCACATTGAGCGATCAAATAACTTTTCCCAGATATTGTCACGATTGCGTGCATACGCGACTGAAAGTGTATTTATCGATATATACGTCCTTTGAGACAAGAACACGAGGTAAAACACTAAACATTTCCGAACAGTTTCTAAATGTGTTCGTTTTTCCTCTATGACTCCACGACGATTTTGACTCCTCCCTCCCCGAGCGTCTGCAGTGCCATGGTAACAGTTTAGAACGTGATGACGTCTCTTCGGAGAGAGTATTATGGGCTACAGAGGATCATTCAGGCTGAGAGGGCTGTGGAAAAAAATAGCTGCGAGGGTAGAAGTAAACATGGAGCTCTCAGCCGTCGGGGAGAGGGTCTTCGCCGCCGAATCCATCATTAAACGTCGCATTAGGAGGGTAAGTGTTCCTTCCGATGGTCTCGTTCCGTTAATGGCAGCTGGTTGTATGTTTATGCCTGCTGAAGTGATATTCTATACGATATAGGTTAGCTTAGCAGCGTTAGCTTGCCAATTTGAGCCTGTCTGCGCTTTCATTTACAGGGACGGATGGAGTATCTGGTCAAATGGAAAGGCTGGTCTCAAAAGTGAGTGGAAATGACACCAAAACGGTAGAGATTGTAACGGAAGATGCCGTTACAGGCCCGTTGAATGTTAGCACGGCTGCAGACAGGCACTGTGTAACGGGGCTCCTGTGAATGTAGGCCAGTGATGGTTCAAAAAGCTTATTTTTTTAGCATGATTAAAAAAATGCTTTTCATTACATAATCGTTGTACATACATACATACATACATACATACATACATACATACATACATACATACATGCATGCATTTATATTATAATTAATGGCTGTTATACATGCATATTTACTCAATTGAAATGCATAATAATATCTGATACTTCAAATGGAAACGCAAAAAAAAAAAAAAAAATGTATTCTTAATGTTGTCCCCACTGTTTGTGTTCATTGTCCGTTATGAGTTGCTAATAACTGAGCTTGCAATTATTGGTGCAGATACAGCACTTGGGAACCAGAGGAAAATATTCTAGATGAGCGCCTATTCGCGGCTTTTGAAGAGAGGTTTGTGTGTCTCCGTTATTTCTGTAAAATGCTGCAATTAACGAACTAATACGCTGTTTTGGTTGTTTTATTAAAACATCTGTGTGCCCTGTTTATTCTCCGACTGCTTTGTAATATTTCCTTTTGTATTTAAGAGAGCGTGAGAGGGAACTATTCGGGCCAAAAAAGAGGGGACCCAAACCAGAAACATTCTTGTTAAAGGTGAGCGAATATGTTTTGTACATGTGTATAGTAAAAATAAATAGTAATATAAGATACATTAATGAAGTCAGCTAAAATGGGACACTTTTTTGTTAATCGTCATTAATGGGCATAATACCAAATCATGTTTCTTCTTGTTATTTCAGGTTTCCTTTATAATGTATAGGCCTATATATACATTGTGTCATAAATATGTTCTTCTTCCACAGCAATTAACTTGTCAAATGTCTCCTCAAAAGACAACCGTTATCATGTAAAATGGGCTGCTTTATCAGGTTAAATGAACTAGAAAATGTAAATATTAACATGGCAATGAATCTTTCTTTTCTCACTTCTTGTCATTATGTCTGGTAAAATAAAAGGGGGGGTAGATGGATTATGATGTTGTAGACATGTATGATTTTGTTGATGAGTAATATAAAATATTGTTGAGATGAGCTGTAACAAAAACGCATTTAACCTCTATTTTGCATTTAAAGTCTATTTGGAAAGTGACCCATTTTATCTAGCACCTTCAGGTAAAATGGGCCTCCACACGAAATGGCATTTTCCTTTTAAATCAAAAATTGTATTTCATTAACACTTAATATGTCCTGTAACTTGAGTATTTCTATATACTTGCAGAGCCTATTACTTGAGAGTAAAGTTTGATTTGCCACAGTCTCCCTTTGAAGTCTTGCCCCGCCCACCTTAGCAGCCTTAATCCAATTAATTCACTTTTAACAGATGCCACTGTGGCAACAGATCACACCATTAGATTTTTTTATAGGGGGTTATTATGAAAAAGTAGACGTGCTCAAAAATTAAATGGCCCATTTTAGCTGATATCACCCTATTATTTCAATGTATTAGTAATTATTTGTATTTATTTAGCTTTTTGTAATTTTAGATGTTGAAAAGATTGTGCTTAGTTAAAAAATAAATATATTCTTTATGTTTTTAGGCTAAAACTAAAGGCAGAAACTACGAGTTGAGAGAGATTTCTCAAGGGATTCAGGTGTCGTTTCCGGTCACAGAGCCGGTTGTGACGCCTAGAGCACGTGAGGGACTACGGACAGTCGTGCCAACCATTTTTCCACCGAGCACCGTTAATAGAGGCGAAAGTGTTCGCGTCCGACCTCCAGACCCCGAGAGAAACTCGCTGTCGTCGGCAGCAGCACAACGCCATTTGGATTTTGCCAATTCGCCGAAAAAGCGAGGACCAAAACCAAAATTGCGTCCCATCGTGGGTCTAACTGGAGGTTCATCTACTGGAAGCGTTAAAAGAAAAGCAGATGTACCGTTGTCTTACAGGCATTACAAAACGGAGAGATCGGGAGAGGCATCTAACAGTGACATTATGCGTGTATCGCAGAAGTTTCAAGCGGAATCGAGCAATGTTAAAAAGCAAATGGGAAGTAGGTCGGGTGATAATTTCACATTTGGTGGCAACATCATGAATTCAGGGGTTGATATTTTGCGTCATCGATCGAAGGACCGCTTTAGTGGGACCATACATCATAAACCCAAGATAAAACGACCTAAAAGTAATTTATTTCGACCCGATCAAACCAGGGAGCAACTGCCTTTGAGTTTTGTGGACGAAACAGACGAGTCATGGTTGCCCTGTTTGAAGAACATGGAGAAAATCATCGTTACTGATATAACAAATAAGTCTTTGACTGTGACCATTAAAGAGAGTTCAACTGACAAAGGTTTCTTCAAAGAAAACAGATGATGCCATTTTACTTTTTGTATAAGTGAATTATTGTACTCCAAATAGAAACAGCCAACATATAGAAATAATTTCTAGTCTGTAACTGTACATTTAAGTCTTTCAATCATGTACAAAATGCATATATATATATAAATATATTAGATACCACATATATAGATATACCATACATATAAATATATATATGCCATATACTGTATATAGATATACCATATATTTATTTATACCATATATACTGTATATAGAGATATATAGATGTACCATATAGATTTATATATATGGTATAGCTATATATATATTTGTATATGGTATATCTCTATATACAGTATATGGTATAAATATATATATATATATATATATATATATATATATATACACACACACACCATATAGAGATATATATACCATATATACTGTATATAGAGATATATAGATATACCATATAGATTTATATATATGGTATAGCTATATATATATTTGTATATGGTATATCTCTATATACAGTATATGGTGTGTGTATATATATATATATATATATATATATATATATATATATACACACCATATAGAGATATATATACCATATGTACTGTATATAGAGATATATATATAGATATAACATAGATATACCATAGAGAGTTAGATAGGTATACCATATATAGATAGATAGATATACCATATAGATTTATAAATATATGGTATATATATATATATATTTGTATATGGTGTATCTATATATCTATATACAGTATATGATGCATATATATTTCTATGTATGGTATCTCTATATACACTATATATATATATTAGTCTGTTTAGCTTTCATTTTCACTCATATTTTCTATGAAAATGAAGTTTATTTTTCTATTTCCCAGATTTAATGTAATTATACACCAGTTGATACGATCTTTCCTTTTTTTTGTTGCCGTTTTCAGCTTTATAATGAATGTATATGTAGATGCTGTTAACACATTAACATACCAAATGCACCTTTTTAGACGACATATAGTCCCTCTTTTATGAATATATTCGTTATGTGTTGTTTTAAAAATGTTTTGGTCACATTTTGTGTATGTTTTGTCTAAAGAAAAGTCTGTATCAAAGCACAACCTTTAAAAAAAGAAAATGGAAATTAGCTACATGAGGCCTTATTTTTTAAGGCACCAGCATTTAAGATTTAGGAACTTATTTCGTTTTTTAATTAACATAAATTTGATGAATTTCCCTGTATAAAAAATAATAATTCTGTAAGAAATGGTCGATAAAGGTACAGAAATGTGTTCTTTAAAATTATTATAAATGAATGTACATTATATTTACCTACTAATTAAACTCTTTAGAGTAAGTGTTCAGAGTTTGACAGAGATGTGTATCAAAGTCTAAAATCTATAAAAATAAAATTTATTTTAGCTTTATTTTTGGAGCCTTTTTTTCATTATTGAGGATAAACCTATTTACACAATAATTGAAAATATGAAATTGCCCAAAAGCAAATAAATAGACTGATTTTCATCCATGAACAACGTGTCCCGGGATGTTTATTAACCTTCCAAACTCTAATCAGAGATGAAAACACCTGCAGTGTCTCTAACAGCGTTTACCTGTTTCAATAAGTTAATCATTGATTTGGCCTACGGGTTTAAGGACTAATACAAGCTGGCAACTAATCAAATCATGCTCATTGACACACGTGATGGAGTTGGGCTACATTTAGTTTTTTTAAACTGACGTCCCACCAATGCAGATTTAACCATATATGGTATAAACAATATATTATGAGCGGGGCAAAATAAGCCTAATATTGTATTTATGATGTTTAAAATATTTAACAGTAGGGCACAACGGGGCAAAAGGCCACAAAATATATGTATTTTTATTGAACATTAATGGAGCAAAATACGTCGTGTGAAAATAATAATGACGGAAGGTTGTTTTGATTCAAATTCAGTTTTTAAAAAAAGGTGGCGAGGAGCGTTTTACCCCACACTTGGAGTTCAGGTGATATCGTGGAGATGGGCATCAGTTATAGGGCAAAGGTCGCAACTACGCAATACGCAAATCATTTTGAAACAGCGTCATGCTTTTTCGAGTAACACATTAAGACGACTTCCTGTTCATCTCAATCACATTTAATATTTGATAACATCTGGAGTATTCTGTAAACAAATAATCTCCATTGTGATTGGTCAATGTGAGACACTTTTTTCAGAGCAAATCTATTCCCCCCACTTAATAAAAACAATGTGTTTTATATGGGTCTTTAGACCCTGCAACAGGGAGGCCTTTACCCCAAATACTATCCTTTCACTTATTGGACAGCTATTAAAACACTTTTGATTTAATGAACTTTAACGCGAGTTAAACCAAGTGAGAGAGGAATATGTTTGTTCTTTCAGTTATTTGTCAAATGCTTAAGTCCCTCACACCTGTATGTGACTGTTGCTCTGGCAGTAATCATTTATCAGTGTCATGCAGCCTGTTTTATTCAGTTGTGTGCCGAATGGGATGCCAAACATTGACGAGACCCACATCATGTAAACGGGTATTCATCCTTTATTCAGTTTTATACATGATAGAAAAGTAGCAGCAAATCTTCAAGCAATCCCAGAATTGTCCCATCAGTCTGTACTCACTTCATTCATCGAGTGCATGAGTGCACCACTTCTGGGCTTAAAAGGTTCAACTATGCAGGATGTTTTCTCTTTTCTCTTCCATGTTCTACTGAACAGCTGATGTGGACCCTGTACCAAAATAATCGCACACACCTGCTCAATTGAATATGTGACTAATACTGTAAATACAGCAGATTTCCTTGAATCCCATCAAACACACAAAAATCCCTGCAGATTGTGAACACACAATTGCTGCATCAAAACTTATAATCGTGTGTGATTGTGCAAATCAGTGTCTTAATCTGCACGCGCCGCATTTGCTGTCATTTTCAGCGACACGAAGCGGTAAATGTTTTGTACATTTACATTTTTTTTTTATTTACGTAGTTTTTGTAGCACTTAAAAATGGTTTAAAATATATTAAAAAAAAAATAATAATAATAATTATGATACTTCTCCACTTACAGAGCACCCCCAGTATTTTATAGGACCGGGCCAGCTCAAAATCCAATTTAAGACATTGCACGTGCAGATCTCATGCTCAGGAAACATTTCAACGAACAGATGTTTAGGAAAGCACTGTGGTCGTTATTGTTACTGTTTAGAGTTTTGGGAGAAAATCAAATCAAAGGAGCCTTTGTACCCTAATTTATATAATTAATAAATTGTTAACATGTTAACATACATTGAAACGTGACGTTTCTGGATTGTTTAAATAAACAGACATTCCTTCTTGAAATGTCAAGAACTGGTATAATTCATGATGAGCTCAAGATTGTTTGAACGTCTGGTTCAGTCTTTATAGAAACTTCACCACATCAGAATATCAACATTATTAGCGGGAAAAATAAAATATATATATATGTATGAAAACCACAAGATGTCTCAATGCACCTGAGATACAGCAGATTATTCCTAATAATCCGTGTCATCGACATCTTTTAATTCGTGCTTTAAAATTAATTAAAAATAAATCATACATTCATATTTGTAATGGACTCAAAATGCTCAATATATACATTTAATTCGTAAAAAAAATCAAATAAACGCGGAGACTCTTTGAGGCATGTTTTACTGAATATATTCTGAATATATAAATTAAAAAGCATAAAATCAAATCTTCTTAATTTTAAATCAACCTAAAATGTTAACCTTATTTTTTTTTTAATGTCGTTGCTCTTTTATGCAGACGAATTATGCTAAATGTAATAATGTAAAACAATCTGTTATGCCTGATTTTATGTTTTAACACAAGCATAAATGCATCTTTCACTTGTTTCACATGTTGCGTAAACTTCAGTCTGATTATGAAAAGCCCAAAAATGCGACCTGAAATATGTCCAGAGCTGTAGTAAATATTAGCGCATTCAGTTACCCATCCTAATGTAGGCCTACTTAAAATATATATATTTTAATATTGTAAAATAGTCAACACTTGATATAACAACTAAAACAAACTTTAGCCTAAAAAATGCTTAACATTATTAGGTCTTGAATATGCAAATATAGTTGTAACTTTCGATTCAGATCTTTTCAGTATATTTTTATAATTGACTGCCCATGAACTACTGATCTCTGAAGAATTATTTTATGTTTGTTGATATATTAATGAAAGTGATGTTGCCAACAGTCTCCTGTGCTCAGCTAGAAGTGCTCCACTGAAGGTGAATTACATGTGACAGATTTGACAGGGTCATCACCTCTGATGTGGTGATTTTAAAGGTGATTTTTTCAAGTCACTCACTCATTCAGCTAAATCCCTCTGTTGATGTATATAACCTGTGTTATGCTCAGAAGCATTAGTTAACAGGTTCAAACACAACATATTTGGTGCTGTTATATACAAAATTAAGCAAGTGTTTATGTTATGCACTTTTAGGACTTGACAAACATGTGAAAATCACTCATAAACGAGTTTGTATTTTAGACTTTTATTTATTTATAGCTACTGATTGGTCAACATATTGTGCATGTATAAACATAAAACAATAGAATACAAATGAAAGAAATACAGGATTAAACATAGCTGCCAAAGTGAATTGAATTGACCTTGAGCTAAACCATTATTATCACACAACCAGGGGTGCAGATTCTAGAGTGGGGGTGTGGGGGGTGGGTGGCACCTTTGGCATCATCATGCAGACCAGGACAGCTTCTGCACGAGCATCACAATTGGACGCTTAGGGAATGAGAATGGGTTGCAATTATACTTCATATTGCTTGACGCATGCGCAGAGTTAAAGCGTGCTAAAGGGTGCTAGGGGGTGTAATGGAGCTGAGATACTATTCTAAAAAAATCTTAATATGTGTTCCTCAGAAGAAAGAAAGCCATACACATCTGGGATGGCATGAGGGTGAGTAAATAAAAGCATTTTCATTTTTGGGTGAACTATCCCTTTAAGAACGGCACAGTTCTATACAAGTGGCTACTGAATTTAGATGTGGTTTGAACATGGATACAAATTATTACTATATAATCACATATTATACAAAATTACTGCTTGGGAGTTAATTAAACACTTTTCAGTTAAGTTCTTGTAAGTGCAGCTAAAATAGTTTAAAACTGGAATTCACTAAATCAAATGGGAAAATCTTTTTGAAAGGTTGAAAGTCAGTACTGGGTTTTACGTATATTATTGTCTCCAAGAAAAAGTCTTAAAGAGAAAATAGTTAATTTTAATAGTCACCTTTTCCACCCTATTTGGAATGCCCCAATGCGCTTATAAATCCTCGTGGTCACGTAGTGACTCGCCTCAATTCGGGTGGACGAATCCCAGCTGCAGCCACGCCTCTTGTCACGTGACTTGTTGAGCACGTTGCCACGGAGACATAGCACGTGTGGAGGCTTCACGCCATCCACCGCTGCATCCATGCTCAACTCACCACGCGCCCCACCGAGAACAAACCACATTATAGCGACCTCGACTTACCTGACGAATGCAGCAATAAGCCCACCATAATTGGGTGCAACTTAGTAGACCCAGCGGTGAGTCCGGTCAGCACTGCAGGTCCCAAAGCTCTTGACACCACCCCTAGAACCCATTACGAATCACTTAATTTCCAAACCGCACACAAGCAGACCTGTTTATGTGCCAATTATTTATAACATAATAAATGATCTCACCCTGCTAGCACATTAATAATGACCATGCAGCCCACCACGAACAGGACCAAAGGACTTCAGAATGTGGTCAATTTAGCATATTTAATAATTTGCAATAATTATATAGTAATGGGCATAGTTCTCATTCAAGGTCATTCCCTAAAAGTCAACCAAGAGAAATGCGTCAAATGCATCGATGTGAGATAAAGGAAGTTAATTTAGCATATTTAATAATTTGTTGTAAAATAACTGGTAAAACTGGTAATCAGAAGGTCACTGGTTTGATCCCCACAGCCACCACCATTGTGTCCTTGAGCAAGACACTTAACTCCAGGTTGCTCCGGGGGGATTGTCCCTGTAATAAGTGCACTGTAAGTCGCTTTGGATAAAAGCGTCTGCCAAATGCGTAAATGTAACTCTATTTTGTACTTTGCTCTGTAAATTAATCTTATTTCATTTCAAGTGATTTTGTCATGGAAAGGTATGCACATTTTTTTTCCTACTCCCTGAAAGATATTAATGAAATAAGTGTCCTGAGATATGTCACCGCTCTTTGTGACGGCACTAGACTCTAAACAGCAAAGAAAAATGTGTCGACGGGCCGCGGCCTCTGAAGATTTCTGCATGTCAATCTTTTTACACGTTCTCATAGTGTTGTAGTTGAAGTGAATTATTGAGACTTAATGCCATGTTAATGCCATGTTGCTCATAACAGTTGTCAGTTGAGGGCGCTATTTTGCTGCTGTTGGTTTTCACAACCATTTCTGCTCGATGTCGGCCTCAATAAAGCTCATTTGGTATCTTTGCAGTGCAGGGTTTTGGGAAAAAAGGGGCGTGGCTAATCCAACAGCTCTGTTTGACAACTTGTGGAAATTCTAGAGCGCCTAAAATCGCTTACAGCACCTTTAATACTACTTTACATCATTATATTATTCTTTAATATTTCAATATTTCATCCAAACACTGTAAAAACAAATATTTGGACTTTCAGTTATCCTAAGTTTCTTTCACAGAGAGGTATGCAAAAAATGTCCTACTCCCTGAAAGATGTCACTGAAATAAGTGTACTGAGATATCTCACCGGTCTCTATGACAGCTCTAAACTTTGTAAACAGCAAACAAAAATGTGTCCGTGAACCGCGGACAATTACACTTTCTGCCTGTCAATCATTTTGCTTGTTCACATAGTGTTGCAGTTGCAGTGAATTATTGAGGCTTAATGCCATATTCGGATTTATAATTTGTCAGTTGAGGGCGCTATTTCGCTACTGTTGAGATTTGCAACCGTGAGATGCACACATGCCGTGTGTCGTTCTCAATGGTATCGGTGCAGTGTTGGGAAAGAGGGTGCTTGGCTAAATCAATGGCATTTAAAATGTCGAGTTAGAAAAACTGCCCTGTTTTGATCTTGTTGATATAACACAATTATCCAAGTTTTTGTTAGCCAAACTTGTGATAAGTTATTCAACTAAACATAAAAACATTCCGCTGATTTAAAAAGTATAAGAGAAGTACGCACATCATGCTCACGTATTTGGAATCCCAGCATGCACTGCAACATTAATAAATTGTGCAAATTGCATTGTTTCTTTCATACTTTTAATTTTGTTAATGTTTGTGCTTTTATTTATGTTGTTGGTTGTTGTGTTTGTTGTCACTAATGCAGCAATAATTCAAACCTCATCTTTTTACTCATTGATATGTTTGGCTCAAATTGGTGGTAAGAAGCCGAAAATTCGGCCTACTCAAATCGATTTCTGTTTTCTGAATTTCATCAGCCAGTGGCCGAAGTTGGAACTATTTTTGGCATGCATGGACGAGGCTGCTCGATGCCTTTTTAACAGATTATTTTACAGGAGCGGAGTGACAGCTTAGTTTAAGTTCAAGTAATTTTGTCAAATATTGTTTCTGTGAGATTTTTTGTTGATTATAATGCAAACTTGATTGGTAAAGGGATCAGACGGTGATCTCTGATCATCAATTGGCAATTTACCATCTAATGGCTGGATTGTTTTAATCTCTGACAATGGGAAATATCTTATTTCATATGTGTATATCAGTAATATCAAATGCAATATGAATTTCTTTGTTCGGTTCAAAATGAATCAGAATTAAGTTGACTGAACTTAGAAAGTCAAGTTTACTTAAAAAGACATTAAGCTCATTTAACAAGTTACATTGATTAAGGTCAACTTGATTTTCTGTGTAAACAACTTTCCCTTTTAAGTTTACACAACTTATATTTTTAAGGCAGCATGAACACTAATTTGTTTAAAGTTGAAATGACTGACATTTTTGACATTGTAGTTTGATTACAGTATTTTTGTATTGTGGTGAGGCAAAAATGTAGGGCACCAACTCCCTAGAGGGGCACCATCTTACCCTAGGAGGGCATCAGAAAGTCCACCGGCTGCCCTTACATGCACATTATACGTTATTTAAGGACCTGAAAACAGTTGCAGAACACAGACGATCGCTTCATGCTCGTATCACACAACACCCCCTTGCTGTAAGGCCTCATTTCCCTTCAGAGGGATGAATAAAGTACTATTCCATCATCCTATTCAATCTTATTTCATGCAGTTTAATATAGTTTAGTGTTATTATTTTTTGAAAATAATCTGATGATAACCAGTATTTCCCATGGCCATGGTTGCTCCAAGGAAATCCCCAGTAATTTGAGAGACCAGGTATGGTGCCACCATCTTCAGCTCCATTCCACCACAGAGGTAGATGGCTATGGTGAATGGTGGATTGAAATGTGATCCGCTGTAATGTCATGTGGAATATGGGTCATGTGCAATATACAGTTATTCTGACCTGATCTCTGCCATACATGCAACCAATACTGCCACCGCAAGACCATGTACCAATGCAGGTTGGAGCCTTAATGCAGCCTCCACGTTACACAAAGGTTTGTCCAATAGGTTTGGCTCTCATAGTGCATGCCCCTTCATCTTATCCATCAAAGCTTTCACTATGCTGTGAAGCTCCAGTTTGTCTTTAGACATTTCTAAAAAAGGCACCTGAATAGACTGAATAAAGCCAAAGAACTGTAGTTCCAATGGTTGTGTCCTAATATCTCAGTGGGCGTCAAATAATTGTTGAAAGTAAGTGACAGATAGCAAGCATAAAAATGGTCAATGAGTTGTAAATTGTTTCTTGGTGTTTTGTTGATGTTCTTTGTAAGTTTTCTACATATCTTATCAAACATTGATCATCTTTGAGACTAATAATGAATGTAAAATGTTGGTCAGTGCTTCAAATAGATGCTGAAGGAAATTAAAATTGAACATGCTTACATACTCAGCTAATTTAGCAGAGCAGTGTTTAACAATTTAAACACCAGAAAGTTTAACCCGTGCTGCAACATGTCCTGGATATGTAGATTACAAGAAAAACTAGTAAAAGTTAAACTACCTGAAACATTAACTTAATCATGGGGAATTTATTTTCCCACCAAAAGCAAAAATAAAAGGTTAACCTCTGTCAAGCGGAGAGAATTTGAAAGTCCTGGCTCCATGTGATCTATTTAACGCTTTTAATTGTTTACGAGAAGTGCTACTCAAGATTTTCTTTGGCAAATTCAGTGCTTATTATGTGTTAAAGAGTGAATGGAACATATTTATAGATCACTTTGCATTGTGGAAAGAACAAAAAGGACATTTTATTAAAACCTTGACATATTTCTGAGCAGGTCAAGGCCCACTCTTGGCACCTGGACCAACAAAGAGAACATTTTCCCAAAAGTGCCTCTGAAGGCTTGATTTTAAACTGGTCAGACTACATAAGATAAATTCACACAGTATTTTCCCACCCAAAGCTCTAGTGTGCTCTCAAAACAATAGCTTGTTGGCTGATTCAGTCGTGGACAGTGGATCCACGTGTTTGAAATTAGATTTCTTAACTTATAAGTACAATTTAATCTAAACACAAACACTTTGTGTAGAAAGAACCTAGTTGAATTGGGTAAACCCAACAAAATTAGACACGTCAATGTAACTCAAATAAATCAAAGCATGGTGGGAAATGGAAATCCCTCGGCCAGTTTCATCAATGCTACATTAACACCACAAAAAGTATTCATGTTGTCCCAACTTCCATTTTACAAATGTAAATGTATAAGTAACCCATTTAAAAAACATCAGTTTGTGTTATTTCATATTTGACCAGTTGGGGGCACTTCTACTATAGATATCTGGTGCATTTGCATGGAAGTTTTCTTGTACTGTTGATCCTGAGAGAGAGAGAGAGAGAGAAGAGAGAGAGAGAGAGAGAGAACACAGCAATGGAGAATGAGTTAAATATTATCCTTAAAATCAAAGTAAATGTCCCATCCATGTAACTTATGCTAAGATATACTTTGGTTAACGTATTGTTTGGAGGTATGAACCATTTCCAGCAGAGACGCATATTTAAATGAGTTTTGTTGGGAGCTGGGTGAGTTTTATTAGTGCATGCTCATCATGTGCTTTTCATTAATTCAGTGGGATTGAGATGTTTATACATAATAAATGATTTATACTCTCTCCTTAAAATGAGTAGGAAAATGGAAAAAAACAAACAGTCGGAGTATTTAAGTGAGTTAAAGTGTCTAAAACATACGTTTGGTTTATATTGATGCCATTAAAATGTTAATGTGGAAGGATGTTTCTCTGTTTGCTGTTGTAGTACAGACAGGGCCGTTTCTACATAAAGACAAACTGGTTGCCTAGGGTGCAACCAGCTGGGAGGCGCCAATGAGGAGACCCCTGCCACATAAAAATAATCTGACCCCCCAATGGGGCACAAAGTGGGATCTCGCCTAGGCCGCAAAAATGGTCTGAAACTGCCTTGAGTACAGATTTATTGATATTGAGCACCAAAAGTGTCCAAAAATGTGTGTAAATTTATATATACATTTTTGATGTGTTTAAAAACATAATTGCATACATGCAACATTAATCATAATTCATGGTTTATTGACTGTTAAAACAGTGTTTATTGGAAAAAAACGTGATCACATGAAATATAAATTGATTTTATTTTAATTTGCAGTCGTCAGATTGGTTTTATATTTGACTGTGAAACAATTTGGGGTATGAGATGGCGAGCTTGTCCATCATGAACTCCACACCTAAGATGGCATCTTAAAGAAGTGGAACAACGTAATTGGTTTCAATCATTAAAGTGATTTGATTTGATTTGGATCATTTGTATTTCAAGCAGTGGAATACAGATATGCCTGTTTGGACCTCACTTTTATTTTCCTTTATTTTTGTAATGGGATCAAAGGGAAAAGATAATAAAGAACATTTCAATGACTTTCCTATTGAAGGGACATTGTTATATTTTTTGATTTCAGTCAAGGACAATTGGAGGGGAAAACTAAAATTGGTATTTATTTCATTTTACTTTATATTCAATGCCCAAACAAAGAATTGTTTATGGTAAATATTGTGTCATATTTCTAGTTCATGCAGAGGTAAATGTTCTGTTGTGAAATAAATGTCAAAAGTTTTATACTATACTACTTCTCTTGTATGGTCTGCTCTGCTCCTTCCCCACGAACCTAGAGAAATTGATGTATAGTGGCTTATTCTACATCAGAGGATAGGCACTTAGAAAGAACGTAATGAAATCAAGTGACAAAACGGTCTAGAATTGTGTTGCTTTAGCTCATTTTAATTAAGTAAAATAAACAAGCAGCAAAAACCCTATCACTAGTAAGCTTTCAAATTATACATTCAGAATAATTCCTTTTCAACTATAAGACATTGACAGTATATCAGAAAATCCCTGCACACAGCCTAAGTACCCTATATGAACTGAAGCTCCATACATGAGGAGTCATATCAGAGACGGGCCACTATTAAAACAAACAGGAGACATTAGAATGACCATGAAGGTCAACGGATGTAGAAAGGAAGTTCCGCCTTACAGGTAAAAGAGCCAATCCCCATTTAGATACAGACATCACCCATCAATCAACTCAAGAACATGCATGCACATTAGCTGTACAATCTGAGAAAATTGTGTTTTTAGCATAATCTGAGGGAAAGAAGCACCATTTCTGATTCAAGTGTTGTCAGATTTCACTGCTGATTTGAAATATGTTCTTGAAATATGTAATCTTGACTAACCACTTTGGATATTTCTGTACTTTCATGACTGGAAGTAGCTTCCCGGGAGTATTCCAAAAATGGCCGCCAGTGGACTGACTTGCTAGAAAGACTTTGGTCATATTCAACTATTGATCTCACATCAAGTGTGTCTATATCAGATCAATACAATTCTCTTATTTGCTTATGAGATTATTAGTATATCTGTAATTGTATTCGCCCTCCTAAGATCAAGAAACATGGTTGAGAGCTCATACTAACACAAATCGATATAATGCTTGTCAGAGGCGGCGGCAGCCGATTTTGCCGGGGCTTCAGCCCCGAATGTTTTGAGTGTAGCCCCGAATGTATTTTGAAAAGTTGACTGACAAATATGAAACTGGACAATAGCCTATGTAAACCCCCGAAATCACAAGTTGCCTCATTTCATTGTGTTTTGGCTTTGTACATACTGCATACAGCCTGTAAAAATAGACATAGGCATAATCTAGCCTATAGAATAAGTTCCTTTGCTGTCGGTAGCCTATGGGCGACTCCGTTTCTTCCTCTCTGTTGAATATGCAGCAGGTAGGGGAGGAGCTGACATCAACTTTCGTTACTTAGTGTCGAGTTAACAGCAGTTAGCAGGAAAGACAGCAAAAATGAAGCAAATGAGGCTTCTAAAATATCCGAAAGAAGTCAGTGGGTAAGAATTCACATTTGTTTTTGTCCTTAAAGCCTAAAGATCATCATCTGGCTGGCTTTCACCCACAGTAGGCTAAACCTCAAGACGTCTACCGACTGATATTAGATGTTGTATCCTCTAGCCTCGTGTTTAGTGCATCCGTCTCTCACGCTGGAGTCTGCGGTTTGAGTACCGTTCGGTGCGTAATTTTCTTGTTTATCAGGTGTTGTTTTCTCTAAGGATAACCAATAAGCATTAGCATAAAATGTATGTGTGACTTGTTTTGTGATATTAGTTTGTAGTAAATATACACCTTGAGGGTAGCAAAGATGTGCCAGAATCAGGCATGAAAACTGGTAACAATTAATCAGTCACTTTACTTTAAAGTTAAAAGTGAAACATTGTTTATCCCAATGATCCTAATGAAAGGATTTTGACAGATGAACATGGAGAATTATATACAGTTCGATGCCATGGTGTGTCAATGAACTTAGACTAAAGTCATTCATGTATTGCTTTAACTTAGGATCTTATACACCATTTTGACTATTTATGTCAAAAAATATAAATTATTTATATAAAAAATTTTTTTTACTTCACTTTACTAACTATAACATAACTCTTTTGTGATGACTTTATGTCAATGTACATGAAAATTCAAGAATTCTTCAATGGTATTGGTCTACAATTTGACATATGTAGCACTTGATGAATTAGTTGTTTGAAGCTGATTTGCAATAAGTTATGTGCTGTATCTGTTCTTTTGCATCACAGATGATTCAGGGAGGAGAGAGGATGTTGAGGATAGTACTAGAGTGGAAGATTTAGGAACTGTAGAAACAGGCCCAGCAAGAGCAAAACTCAAAGAATACCCTCTCACCAACTTTGGACTACAGGGAAGTGGTTGCTAGTGTGAAAATAAAATGGTCTGGGCTAAGCCCCGGATGTCCTTCAATGCTGGAAACGCCTCTGATGCTTGTAGGTCAACTACACTGGTGGTTCTCAAACCGGTCCTGGAGGCCCCCCAGCACGGCACATTTTGCATGTCGCCCTTTCTGACACACCCAATTTAAGGCCGAGTTCAAAATAGTATACTACTATACTCTTCCTACTGTTTCTGCCATATGGTGCTTTTTAGTCCTTTAGGAGTTTGATAGTCACTGTATGCTTTCATTACATTTCAATATGCTCGCAGATTTTCATTTTTGGGTGAACTATTCCTTTAAATGTTTGGAGAAAATGAGAAAAAGAGATGAAAGCCAGAGAAATGAGAGACCCAGCTGAAATAGACAAGCCATTATGACATCACCAGGCATCTAAAGGCCATTATGACATCACCAGGCATCTAAAGGCCATTATGACATAATGTTCGATATTGAATGTCGATAAAATCAGTGTAAGTCAATGTGGAATTTTTAAAATGTAGCCTAATCTTAAAATTATATCTATAATTACATTCATTCTTTAAAATTATGACATTTCTCAAAACTTAGGGTAGAGTGGGGGAAAACGCCCCCCTTAAGGAAAATGTGACATTACTGTGAAACAAAAAATAAATGTGACTAGAATTGCCATCCCAGATTTGAGTGACTGTGGCAGGAGTTATTTACAAAATAATAAAATTGCTCAGCCTTCATGATTAATTAGTATTTTGACTGAAAATATTTTTGTACAAAAGGGGCGTTTTGCCCCAGCGGTGGGGTAAAACGCCCCCCAAGGTGGGGTAAAATGCCCAATTTCATAATAGCCAGTTTGCTTCATAGATCAGCAGCAAGACTATAGTTTTTAATCTCTAAAAGTAAAAGGCAAGTAATGTATCAACATGTATATATAAATTTATGTTTATTTCAGGAATATTTTTTACATTTGATATTACATATAACATATAACTAAGACATACAAACAAATATGTTGTAATTAATAAATCAAGGTCTTTGGGGGACTCCAAATTGATGGGCTGCAGCCTTCAAAGCAGTTCCCTCTTCAATAGCTCTGAGGGTATTTTGTAGAGCTTGCTCTGTATAAGCACCACGGTTACTTTGTCTCTTATATGTCCGCATCTATAAGGAGAGAAAAAAATATATATGAGGTTGAAATTTCTACAATAGGCCTACATGGGGTTGATAATTGATGTATTTGTTCACCACTATCATCAAAACAAACAGAAAACCCTAAATAAATATTAAACTTATAAATTAGTATATTTATGTAGTGAAATATATTCAATAAATGCATTAAAAGCCACTGTTTTATCCTTGTGTCACCTAACCACCTTCCATCAGCTGACTGTGCTAGCAAGCTAACTAGCTTATGCTCACTTGAGGTAATTTTTTCATGTTTTGTTCAAATATTTTGATTTTACCACCTAGTTATCCTGCATTAAGTGTAAAACAAAGAATTTGATAGACAGAAATGTGTTATTATAGTAATTATGATAGAGAGAAACTATGCCCCCTGGGGGGCGTTTTACCCCACAAGCTATGACTTTTTAAAAAATAGTTTAATTTAAAAAATATAATTATATTCCTTATAAATAACATATGCTCTCAAAATACAGACTTCACTGTTCATCTATCATACATCACTGCGATATCCTGCAGAACAATATTCTCTTAAAAACTTGTTTAATAATATCTGAAAATTATAGCGCTTACCATGTAATCCGCTTCTCTTCAAATACGCCGCTGGTGTCAGCTTCTCCATGGAGATTTGTTTATCCCCGTTGTCAACGTAGTTCATAGCAACAGTAAAAATGTATCTTGACTCCCTCTAGTGGTTATTTTGGGGAAAACATGTGGGGGGCGTTTTCCCCCACTCTACCCTAATCCTAAAAAAATCCATCACACACCTAAAACTGAAATGATCTAGAAAACAAAATATATGACTGTAAACGCTAAAGGAATTCCAAACTTATATGGCATAAGTGGGCTGGGGTCGACTATTAAAACAGCACTGCTTTAGCACGAAATCTACAGTATCACACCACGATGGCAGAATCACAACGATAACCACCAGGTGGAAGCAGACTACATAAAATGTATATATACTTATATTTAAACTTAACTTTTGGCCTAAAACCTCCCACCCTCCAACATCATCTTCACGTAAAAAAATTAATTAAATGTAAATTTCATAACAAAATGCCGTTTTTATTTAAAAATACATCATCAGCACATCATCTAAAAAATTAGGATTCACGCATTTAAGTTTCATAACAATATTCCATCAGATTCAATTGAGTAATATTCAATAAAATAAAAATTATTTTAAGTTTTATTCATCTAAATAATTTTTATTTAAATAAACACATAACCTACCTGACATCTACAGTCACATACAAAAATGGCAGTTTCGTAACAAAAGTCATTAATACATTTTATTAAATTAAAATAAGCATTATTCATTTAAATACAATTTTATTTAAAAATTAAAAACTTCGATGGGTTTTTTAAAGGCACTTTAAATGCAAACTCTAAAGAGAGAGAGAGAGAGAGAGAGAGAGAGAGAGAGAGAGAGAGAGAGAGAGAGAGAGAGAGAGTGTGTAATCAAACACTGCAGAAATCCTATTCTAAATCGGTATCTTTGTCTTCTTTTACAGTAAAATGTCTAAACATCCTTAAAACAAAATACATTTGCCCGAGAAGCCAAATAATTCATGAAGACTTGTTTTTAGGCAATACCCTATAGGCTATAATTGCATTTAAATATTTTTTTACCTCACTAAATGCATTTTTTTTTTCTTATTTTCCAACAGCCATTATTTGCTTTAAATTAAAGTATGATTAATTCTAAATCTAAGTTTATATAATTATATAATCATATCTCCACAATAAGTAAACCACCCACTGGCCAGTATATCAGACCGCTCAAAGGTGTCATATGTCACTCTGGGTTACTATAGGGAAGTGAACAGCACTTCCTATTTCCACAGCGTTACTGCTGTTCTCTGACCAAACCAGACATCGTGACGGGTAAAAACGAAAGGAGGATGTTTGACGTGTGGTTTATGCATGAATATAAGCAGTAAATGACTCGGATTCAGATCTAGTTCTCCACGCGCAATGGGAGCGACGCGCTCGCGGCCGTCAGCTTGATTCAAACGGAGGGACTTTTCCGCTTCTGAAAGTTTTGTATGTTGGTGAATTAAGAAGAATCAAGATGAAGAAACAGTTTAATCGCATGAAACAGCTCGCCAACCAGACTGTTGGAAGGTTAGTGTGTTATATGATTATGAATCATGAATGCTTGATCGGTGTGTGTGGGGGGGAAAAGCACAAACTAAAGTCGGGAGTGTCAGTGTGTGTGCGCGCGCTGGTAATAAACTAAAGTGCATGCTACTTTAAATGGCCAGAATGTGATTTATAAACGTTTAAACTACTGGTTGGTCATTGCAATCATTTTATTACGTTATCTATATATGAAACCACTATATAATGCGAACATATAGGTTTGATATTTGGCAGCAGTGCAATGCATATACTCAAGCATAAGGGTCAGGAGCTTCAGTTAATATTTACATCAACCAACAGAATGGAGAAAAAATCTCAGTGATTTTGACTATGGCATGATTGTTGGTGGCAGATGGGCTGGTTTGAGTATTTCTGTAACTGCTGATCTCTTGGGATTTTCATTTAGGACCATTAGGACCAAAGTCTTCCTAATTAAGTGCTACGTGATTGTATACACCGATCGGCCACAACATTAAAACCACCTGCCTAATATTGTATGTGTGAGTCTTCTCTTTACTGTTGTGCATGAAACTGGTGTTGAGCGGGTACAATTCAATGAAGCTGTCAGCTGAGGACATGTGAGGCGTCTATTTCTCAAACTAGAGACTCTGATGTACTTCTCCTCTTGTTTAGTTTCACATCTGGTCTTCCACATCTCTTTCTGTCCTTGTTAGAGTCAGTTGTCCTTTGTCTTTGAAGACTGTAGTGTACACCTTTGTATGAAATATTTTGGCAATTTCAAGCATTGTGTAGCCTTCATTCCTCAAAACAATGATTGACTGATGAGTTTCTAGAGAAAGCGGTTTCATTTTTGCCATTTTTGACCTAATATCGACCTTAAGACATGCCAGTCTATTGCATACTGTGGCAACACAAAACAAACACAAAAACAATGTTAAGCTTCATTTAACAAACCAATTTTACAGTTACAATTTAGCCATTTTTGGCAGCATAATTGAAGAACACATCATGTAGTTTGCATTCCAACATTTTTAATATACAAACAGAAGTATGCGTGTTGGTGTTTGACATTTTAAACATGCTATGGTTTCAATGGTTGAACCAAAAGTGTACAATAGAAGCAAATTCTTGGCGTAGATAGTTCAGCAAGTAACTATCCTATAATGCTTCTATAAACTGTCCAAAGTGACTTAATAAATGGATTATCCACATACCTTACAGATTTTTCAAAAGGCTTTTTAAAACACCATAAAACCCCATTTAAATCTTATAACTCCATCTATACCTTATTTATATGTCTAGGCATGATGAAAGGTCAAGGAAATAGGATTTCACAAGGGGTTGATTTTGTTGTTACCGCTAAAACTCCACCCTTTTCAGGTATTATATGGCTTGCTGCATGGGGACATGCGATTACTATGAATGGAATGCAATAAATTGACTTGAAAGACTGCTTTTTCATCATATACAAATTTCATAATAAAATAATAAAAAACATATGTCCTAATCAATATACAGGCCTTAGAGTCAGGCTGTAACCTCTAAAATGGGCCTCTAGAGGTCGACCGATAACTAAGGTGTTTGATATCCGATTCATTGGCCGATAGTTTTATTCTTTCTTTACTGTGGCAGGCAAGACAAACAGTCCAAAATGAATAAAATCCAATAATAACAAGAAAAAAATTAAGATTTGGTGCATTACGTGGGACTTTTAAGTATACAAGCTAGAAAAACAATGGGGACTCTTATTTTGAAATGACGAAATTAAGTAAAATCTATTGTCAACTATCGACATATCCGAAAAGCAACCATCGGCACTGATTAATCTGTAAAACGGATATATCGGTTTACCTCTAGTTGCTTCAAAAACCTTAAAACTGCACTTGTGACATCAAGAAATGAGAGTATGTAAACTAGTGACAACTAGCATCCATAGCTTGTCCCTGAGTGCTTGTGTAACCCTACTGTAAGTTGCTTCTGATGAAAGCATCTGCTAAACGACTAACTAGTCAATTTCCTAGTGTCGCTGTAGTAAATAAGACCCAACCTTTGTATGATGTAGTACAGTTAAGCTGTTGCTATGGTAAAGGCTTTTGGTGATGGGAGACCATTGCACCAGGCCTTTCTGCTGACCCATAATGGTTACTCCTCTTGTGCTTTTCGTCCAGTAAGGAATACACATCCCTTTTCATATCAGCTAATAGATAAATCTGTGCTCCACTGACTGCTTTGAAGAAACTCTTTGTTTAGTTGAAGTGACTTTGCAGGTTATTGGATGGTTTGTTTATGCAAATCTATCATTCAGCTCTGTCTACGTTTAACTACAGTAATACAGAAACGCAGCATGGCTTGGGTCTCTCTTCAATGTTAGGGACTTTTCTGCTTATTTTAATGTCCAGCATGCAAAGTTCATAAGTCTGATTGCTTCTCTTTAACAGGCTGCACAATTTGAGGCATCATTTATATCTGCGGCTGAACAAGTTAATACTTATGCCAAAAATTAATACTTGGGGTTAGGGGTTTGTTCAAAGCCCAAACCTTAATTACTGTTAGGTTTGGTCGATCTCTGCAGATGCATGTTTGCTTGACATAAGGAAATAACAAAACTGGCTCTTGCAGAAATGGCAAGAGGAACCTTCGCAGTGTCAGGGAAAGATCATAAGTTACCTTTCCTTGCACATTTATTATATTTGTATAGGGGTGGAATGGTTAAAAGAGGTAAAAATATCTTAGGTTCTTTATATCATGTTCACAGTTTTTAAAGGGATAGTTCACTCCCAAAAATTTTTAAATTCTGTCATCATTTACTCACTCTCAGGTTTTTCCAAACCATATGCCTGACTTCCCTATGTGAAACACAAAATGGGATGTTAGGAAGAACGATAGTCACCATTAACTTTCATGTTAAATCTGTTTTTCCATGCTGTGAAAGTGAATGACTAATATTTTGCTTTGTCTATTTTTTCATATTATTTTAGACCGAGAAATTGTATTCTACAACATGCACTTTAATTTATATTCAGTTTTCTAGAAAGTGGCTTGGACAGCTGGTAGATTCATCACTTGCTTGTCACAGTCTATGTGTCTGATGTAGAATGCAGATCCAGTCTAATCCAGCATAAGAGGTAGAGTAGTCAGGCCCAGCTCTCATGGCTCCTTTCCAGGCCAGAGACGCCACGTTTTGATACAGTCTGTTAAGTTATAGCCTCAGTTAGTTTGCCTCTGCTGCAAAGGAATTTCTGTTAGAGATACAATCCTGATTGATATGGATATGGAATTGCTTTGCTTTCTCGTTTTAGTCATTGATATTGATATTCTAAACTTTAAGATAACTTAAATTAATTTAACAGATACATGTCTGTGTGTAATTCGTAGATGAAACTAACAACCCCATAGCAATGCACTAAAACACTCATTACCATAGGAACTATATAGCAATGCTCTAAAAACGGTCAGATAACACTAACAACCATATAGAAATGCTCTTAAAATATAACACAACATATCACCCTAGCAACCACATAGCAATACACTAAAAACACTCGCACCCTAGCAACCACATAGCAATGCACTAAAACACTCCTATCACCCTAGCAACCACATATCAATGCACCAAAAACACTTAGATCACACTAGCAACCACATAGCAATGCACTAAAAAGACTCGGATCACTCTAGCAACCACATAGCAATGCACCAAAAACACTTACATCACTCTAGCAACCACATAGCTATGCACTAAAACACTCAGATCACTCTAGCAACCACATAGCAATGCACTAAAACACTCGCACCCTAGCAACCACATAGCAATGCACTAAAAACACTCGCACCCTAGCAACCACATAGCAATGCACTAAAAACACTCGCACCCTAGCAACCACATAGCAATGCACTAAAAACACTCAGATCACTCTAGCAACCACATAGCAATGCACTAAAACACTCGCACCCTAGCAACCACATAGCAATGCACTAAAACACTCGGACCCTAGCAACCACATAGCAATGCACTAAAACACTCCTATCACTCTAGCAACCACGTAGCAATGCACTAAAACACTCCTATCACTCTAGCAACCACGTAGTAATGCACTAAAACACTCCTATCACTCTAGCAACCACGCAGCAATGCACTAAAACACTCCTATCACTCTAGCAACCACGTAGCAATGCACTAAAACACTCCTATCACTCTAGCAACCACGTAGCAATGCACTAAAACACTCCTATCACTCTAGCAACCACGTAGCAATGCACTAAAACACTCGCACCCTAGCAACCACGTAGCAATGCACTAAAACACTCGCACCGTAGCAACCACACAGCAATGCACCAAAAACACTTAGATCACACTAGCAACCACATAGCAATGCACTAAAAACACTTAGATCACACTAGCAACCACATAGCAATGCACTAAAACACTCCGATAACTCCAGCAACCACATAGCAATGCACTAAAACACTCAGATAACTCTAGCAACCACATAGCAATGCACTAAAACACTCCTATCACTCTAGCAACCACATAGCAATGCACTAAAAACACTCGCACCCTAGCAACCACATAGCAATGCACCAAAAACACTTAGATCACACTAGCAACCACATAGAAATGCACTAAAACACTCCGATAACTCTAGCAACCACATAGCAATGCACTAAAACACTCGCACCCTAGCAACCACGTAGCAATGCACTAAAAACACTTAGATCACACTAGCAACCACGTAGCAATGCACCAAGAACACTTAGATCACACTAGCAACCACATAGCAATGCACTAAAACACTCAGATAACTCTAGCAACCACATAGCAATGCACTAAAACACTCAGATAACTCTAGCAACCACATAGCAATGCACTAAAACACTCCGATAACTCTAGCAACCACATAGCAATGCACTAAAACACTCAGATAACTCTAGCAACCACATAGCAATGCACTAAAACACTCCTATCACTCTAGCAACCACATAGCAATGCACTAAAAACACTCGCACCCTAGCAACCACATAGCAATGCACTAAAAACACTCGCACCCTAGCAACCACATAGCAATGCACCAAAAACACTTAGATCACACTAGCAACCACATAGCAATGCACTAAAACACTCCTGTCACTCTAGCAACCACATAGCAATGCACTAAAAACACTCGCACCCTAGCAACCACATAGCAATGCACTAAAAACACTCGCACCCTAGCAACCACATAGCAATGCACCAAAAACACTTAGATCACACTAGCAACCACATAGAAATGCACTAAAACACTCCGATAACTCTAGCAACCACATAGCAATGCACTAAAACACTCGCACCCTAGCAACCACGTAGCAATGCACTAAAAACACTTAGATCACACTAGCAACCACATAGCAATGCACCAAAAACACTCCTATCTCTCTATCAACCACATAGAAATGCACTAAAAACACTTAGATCACACTAGCAACCACATAGCAATGCACTAAAACACTCCGATAACTCTAGCAACCACATAGCAATGCACTAAAACACTCAGATAACTCTAGCAACCACATAGCAATGCACTAAAAACACTTGGACCCTAGCAACCACATAGCAATGCACTAAAAACACTCGCACCCTAGCAACCACATAGCAATGCACCAAAAACACTTAGATCACACTAGCAACCACATAGAAATGCACTAAAACACTCCGATAACTCTAGCAACCACATAGCAATGCACTAAAACACTCGCACCCTAGCAACCACGTAGCAATGCACTAAAAACACTTAGATCACACTAGCAACCACGTAGCAATGCACCAAAAACACTTAGATCACACTAGCAACCACATAGCAATGCACTAAAACACTCAGATAACTCTAGCAACCACATAGCAATGCACTAAAAACACTCGCACCCTAGCAACCACATAGCAATGCACCAAAAACACTCAGATCACTCTAGCAACACATAGCAATGCACTAAAACACTCACATCTCTCTAGCAACCATATAGCAAGCAATAAAAACTCTCAGAACACCCATTCTTTTGAATATGTCATAATTTTGACTCCATTCCTCATACCCCAACAACAACATAGCAATGCACTAAAAAATTCTCAGATCACTCTAGCAACCACATTACAATGCACTAAAAACACTCATATCACCATGGCAACCACATAGCAATTTGCTAAAAACACTCACTCCCTAGCAACCACATAGAAACCTTTTCAATGCCTTTGATCACACCATGACATTTCCGGCCTGGAAATCACCATTTTAAAAATCCCCTGATACCTTCAGGTTTTCCATGACCGTGGGATATTCTTTAGCATAAAATCATGTTTCATATTGGCTTTTTGAAACAAGTCCAGAAACCAGTGGTGAAGACAGCAGGGATCTACTCATCAAAACTGTCTGTTTGAGTACAACATTATTAATGATGAATATAGAATATCCTTCTGTAGTTTACAAAAAGAGTCTTTTCCAGATATCAAGAACAGATGTTCAATGAGCCATTCAACCAAAATCATGGCAGATGAAAGAGTCCCTCTGTCTGTGAGGCTTATTTAATGTAATAGATTTTAACAGTTGATCTTTGGTTACAGTTTTTTCCTATAAGAGCTGTAGTTAGAATTAAGAGGGTCACACACTGGACGCATCTTGTGGACGGCATGGCATGTTCTAAAATTTGAAACCATTGTTTTCTATGAAATATTTTGTGTGTACTGTCTGCCAGGTGAAGCGCATCGACGTGACCTGTATTTGTGGGAAAGGCCAATAAGATTAATCGGCCGATATGTAGGCCTATATATTTTTTTATTGATTTATGTTAGAACATTTTTTATTCTCAAGGAGTCAAAATGAATACAATTCCAGAAGCACTTTTTGTTGAACCGAAATCCTTATTATAAGAAATGTTTTGCATAACACGGGACTTTTAAGTATAAACAAGCCAGAAACACTTATTTTGAAATGACAAAAATGTAAAAACTATCGTCAATTATCCACATTATGACATTTATAACATCGTCAATAACCGATAGTTCCAAAAAAGCAACTATTGGCACAGATTAATCGGTAAAACTGATATATTGGTCCTCTAGTATTGTATCTTTAAATAAGAGGTGACCAATCATATTTGACTCATCTATACTATAAATTGTGTTTCAGGCATAATTTCAAAGCCCATGACATGAAATACAAATGTCCTGGAGCATACAGTACTGTATACAGACCACATAGCAATACGTTACTCATTTATTTTGATGTAGTTTTTCTTATAATTTGTACCGAGAATCAGATCACTCATCACTTAAAGGGCATCATGCCAGTTCCTGTTACTTAAGGACTGTCTTTTCTTTGAGGAACTATAGCCAAAATCTTCATAGATCTTCATGATTGTGCTTAAACATGTTAGCTTGGTACAGGTATGCCATGCACTCCACCGCAGGATCGATGCTAATTCATCATTGATGGCAATCTAAAAATTTGTTCACTGACGTTGTGTTATGCTCAGCCTATGTAACAGGATCTTGTGGATCATTTCTTGTTACTTGACCAGTGGCTATTAGATTTGGCTTTTGTGGATTTTATCCATATTGTCTGCACTGAATATTAAAATACTTTGTTTTGTCATTGCTGCTATATCTGTATTTCCGAAATCTAACCGGGGGGGTCTTAGATGGACGACATGAGTTGCTGTGTTTTAGGTATTTCTCCCCAGAACTGATCTTAATCTGACAAAACATCCTTTTTTAAATTCAAACGTTGCTAAACGTTTTTTTTTTAGTGGGTGGGTTAGGGTTAGGTTTAAGGTTAGTCTGAAGTATACAGTAATTAGCTTTGTACGCTCACTGATTACTTTATTAGGAACACTTTGGTCCTAATTAAGTCCCCTGTTGTAGCCCATCCGCCTCAAGGTTTGACATGTTGTGCATTCTGAGATGCTATTCTGCTCACTACAATTGTACAGAGTGGTTATCTGAGATCCTGTAGCCTTCCTATCAGCTCGAACCAGTCTGGCCATTCTCCATTGACCTCTCTCATCAACAAGGCATTTCCATCTCAGAATTGCCGCTCACTGGATGTTTTTTGTTTTTGGCACCATTCTGAGTACATTTACATTTATGCATTTGGCAGACGCTTTTATCCAAAGCGACTTACAGTGCACTTAATACAGAGACAATCCCTCCAGAGCAACCTGGAGTTAAGTGCCTTGCTCAAGGACACAATGGTGGTGGCTGTGGGGATCGAACCAACGACCTTCTGATTAACAGTTATGTGCTTTAGCCCACTATGCCACCACCACTCTAGAGACTGTTGTGCGTGAAAATTCCCTTGAGATCAGCAGTTACAGGAATACTCAAACCAGCCCAAATGGCACCAACAAACATGCCATCGAAATCACTGAGATTACATATTTTCCCCATTCTTATGGTTGATGTGAACGATTGTATGTATTGCATATGTTATCTAATAAATGTAGTGGTGGTGGCGTAGTGGGCTAAAGCACGAAACTGCTAA